>NW_011491618.1:1621275-1653075 GCF_000754665.1 Bison bison bison | reverse complement strand
AGAGTATGAGATGGTTGAATGGCGTTACCAATGAGATGGACATGAGTTTGAGTAAGCTCCGGGAGTTGGTGATGAACAAGGAAGTCTGGCATGCTGCAGTCCATGGGGTCGCAAAGAATCGGACATGACTGAGTGACTGAAATGAACTGAACTCATCTCATAACTAATGAACACAATTGTGATAGTTTCAGGTAAACAGCAAAGGGACTCATACATACACACGTATCCATTCTCCCCCAAACTCCCGTCCCATACAGGCTGCCACATAACATTGAGCAGAGTTCCATGTGCTATACAGTAGGTCCTTGTTGGTTATCCATTTTGTTTCTTTATTTATGGCTGCACTGGATCGTCATTGCTGCGCTTGGGCTTTCTCTAGTTTTGGTAAGCTCCTCTCTAGTTGTGGTGTATGGGCTTCTCCTTACAGTGGCTTCTTTTGTCGCGAAGCACACAGGCTCTCATAGTTGCTTCCCGTGGCTCAGTAGTTGCAGCTCTTGAGTTCCAGAGAGGAGGCTCAGTAGTTGTGGTGCAGGGGGTCAGTTGCCCATGGTATGTGGGATCTTCCCAGACCAGGGATCCAATCTGTGTCCCCTGCATTGCAAGGCAGATTCTTAACCACTGGACCACCAGGGAAGCCCTGGTTATCCATTTTACATGTAGCAGAGTGTATATGTCCATCCCAAACTCTCTGTCCCTTGCCCGCATCCTTCCCCTCACGACCTACAAGCACTAAGTTCATTCTCTAAGTGTAGGTCTGTTCCTGTTTTACAAGTAAGTTCATTTGTGTCATTTCTTTAAAGGATGTCACACGATATTTCTCTTTCTCTGTCTGACCTACATCATTCACTCAGTGTGACAATCTCTAGGTCCATGCATGCATGCTGCAAATGGCATTGTTTCATTCTTTTTTAACGGCCGAGTAATATTCCATTGTATATACGTACCACATCTTCTTTATCCATTCTTTTGTCAATGGACATTAGGCTGCTTCCATGTCTTGGCTATTGTAAACAGTGCTGCAATGAACACCGGGGTGCATGTATCCTTTTGGATCATGATTTTCTTCAGATACATGCCCAGGAATGGGAATGCAGGACCATATGGCAGTTCTATTTTTAGTTTTTAAGGACCGCCCCCCCATACTGTTCTCCATAGGGGCTGTACCAATTTACATTCCCAACAATGGTATGGGAGGGTTCCCTTCTCTCCACACCCTCTACAGCGTTTATTCTTTGTGGATTTGTTGATGATGGCCATTTTGACTGGCCCTACCAGAGACTTGACTCCTGCCCTCTACTTCTGCTTTCGGAGGACAGAGCTCTACACAGGGGAGGAGAGCTGGTGGATAAGTTTGTGTGCATGTCTGGGACTTTGGGGGGCTCTGCTGTCTTGGGGCTTCCATGGCCAGCTGCTGCTGCTGCTAAGTCACTTCAGTCATGTCCGACTCTGTGCGACCCCATAGACGGTAGCCCACCAGGCTTCCCCGTCCCTGGGATTCTCCAGGCAAGAACACTGGAGTGGGTTGCCATTTCCTTCTCCAATGCATTAAAGTGAAAAGTGAAAGTGAAGTCGCTCAGTTGTGTCCGACTCTGTGCGACCCCATGGACTGCAGTTCACCAGGCTCCTCTGTCCATGGGATTTTCCAGGCAAGAGTACTGGAGTGGGGTGCCATTGCCTTCTCTGTCCATGGCCAGCAGGGCCATTCTATTTTCTTGCCTTAACATCTCTCAGGAACCCTGACAGGGAAGGTGAGGATCATGGGGTAGGAGAGGGGCTGAGTTTCACCAAAGAGCAGTCACATGGGGAGGGTGAGGGGCTCTGCCTGGTCCACAGCAGGCGGCTCACCCCAGCTCCTGGCTCCAGCTCCCGCCCTCGGGAGCTCCATCCTGCTGGCCTCTCTCCCTCCCAGGATCTCATTATATCCCTAAGAGAAACTGACAGCCTCAATATCTTACTTTGCAAATATAGTTTATTCCTTCAATAAAGCCGCCTGCGCAGGGGAATGTTTAAGCCCCGCTCTCCCCCGAGAGCCTCATTTGAATTTCTAAAGTCTTTAGCCGGCTCCTCCAATAGGGCGGCTGGGCAATGAAAACGCAGCCACTTAGGGGTGTGCATTTCCTGTCCGGTCCGGTCTCTGCCAGGACACAAGAGCTGAATTGACCGAAATAAGAACCCTGGCTACCAGGATGCTGGGGGTAAGCGGAGGCAGGAAGGCCTTGGCACGGGCCTGAGCACCCAGGGACCCCTCCACAGAGAGTCTATGTTCAGGGACCTCTAGAGAGCATCTCTTAGGTGAGGATGGTCCCCCAGAGGCGCAGCCCACCTATCCTGGGGTGGTGAGGCCGCCCCCCTGGCTCGATCCTTCTCTCTAGGGCAGCTCCTACCCCTGGCCCCTATGGGAGTCTCTAATTAAAGGACCGGCACGCCCCTCGGGGACTCATTAGGCCCGCTGTGCAGAGAACATTTAATCATTGCTCAAAGCATCGATTGGAAAATCAATTTCTTTGTCTCTCCGCACGCGGCGCTGGAGAAGTGGGGGGAGCACTGACCTCCTTCTGCTGCCATGTAAAGTGCTGCACATTTAATCAGAGAACAGAAATCAATTAGCCACTTACGAGGTTGGCTTTAGTTACCGAGTCGGCATGGCCTGCGCCACTGCTCAGCAACTGAGGGAAGCGAATCTCCTTACTCCCCGCCTGACCAGCCGCTCCAGAGCATCCCAACAGCTCTCCGGGGTCCCCTTCCCAAACTGAATACCCATGGTGAGACAGACCCCCCAAGAGCCCCATGGAAGTCCTGGGAAGGCTCCTGGAACCCCAAGCTCACAGTCACAGCCCCCCAGGCTGACCCCCTTCCCTCTAACCTCGACTCCCTGTGCTCAGCTCTTCAGTCCCGTGAAGCCAAGTGGAGACTCAGCAGAGGCCAGTTCAAATCTCAGCTTTGCTTCCTGCTAGCTCCAGCAACTTCAGGGAAATCTCTTGACCCTGCTGAGCCTCAGTTACCCTGGGGAGCACTTTACTCATGAAATGGGAGTAATAACAGTACTTGCCTCACCAGAAGGGGTGAAAATTCTAAGAGACCCTCTGAAGCACCTAGCAGAGTTGAAGCTCAGAGAGAACTTTGCACTCACACCCACAGGGCAAGTGTGGTTGGGCAGTCAGGTGGATCAGAGAGGGGACAGTGAGAGGGTGGGGGGCTGGGGGGGGGTCCCAGGGCTGCCCTCACCCTCCCATTTCCCATCACTCTCTGGGGGGTTGACTCTGAGTCACGCCCACTCCCCCCTCCCATCTGTGCAGCCTCACCTGAGATGACCGAGTCCCCTTGATCCCCACTCCTACCCCCCACTGTTTCAGGGGTACAAGCTTTCCGGCGACGTCTCACGTACCCAGAGTTACACACAGCCAATTACACAGAGTTGTACACAGTCTGCACGCCCCATTACACACAGTTTCACAGAGTTTCTCCCACAGTTTCAGCCTCAGCTTTGTCTCCCGCAGTGACACACGCCACGTCCTGAATCCACACACTGCCCACCGCCCCCCCCGCCGACCCGACGCTTGCACACACGTGGTCATCACTCTCAGGCTCACCTGCTGGCCCCCTGCCCCACAGAGGTGCTCACCGGAGGCACACGTGCTTACACACGCACACACACACATGCACACTCACTCCCGTTCCGTAATAATATTAGACATGCCATTTCTTTTGCATGACAGTTCCAGTGGAGATGCTCAGAGCTGTCACTTGGATGAAAAATAATGCATAATCCTCATCTTCCTTCCTTCCCTTCCCTTCCCTTTCTTTCTTCCCTGTTTAATGAGCTCCTAAAAATATTCCTTGCTGTCTCGCCACCGCCACCAAGGCTGTGGGCTAAGTGTGAGTCAAGCCTCCCTACCCCCTGCCCCCCTCCAACCCCTCCCCTGATCCCCTGGGTGGGCTTCAGGGTGAAAGGTCAAGGGCGACCTCAGGGCCTGGTCAAGCCAAGGTCAGGCAGAACTCTCATCCACCCCAGCTGCTGCTGCTAAGTCACGTCAGTTGTGTCAGACTCTGAAGCTTCCCCAAATCTCTGACTCCCTATTTAAGCCCTTTCAGGCTGTGAAGTAGGCCTTGCCCGCTTGGAAGGATGGACAGATGGGAGGTGATGTGAAGGGAGGAGCTCAGGGTCATGAGTCAGGGGCCTGAATGCTCACCTGGTTTCGCTGAACATTCACTGTGACTTTGGGAAGTGCAGAAGCCCTCTCTGAGCCTCAGTTTCTCTATCTGTAAAATGGGAGAGTGGGACTGTGCTGTGTCTGAGGTTTCTGGCAGCTCCAACAATCCTCATTCTACAATTCTCCGTGGTGACAGATGGAGTAACCCTGTCTGCAGCCTCTGAGACCCTGGGACTGTGGTGAGCCTGCAGGGACCATCGCCACAGCTCTCTGGGCTGGGCTTTGTCTCCTCGCCTTTCCTCTGCTTCCCTCCTCTTCTACTATTTCTTCGTTCATCTCCTTAATTCCACTTCTACATCTTCCTTTCCTTCTCTGTAGCGCCCCGCCTTTTTTTTTTTTACTTTTTCAGGGCCTGCACCCTACCCTTTAGGAGCTCAGAGCTAGTGCCCCCGCCTTTGCCTGCCTTCCCTTCCCCAGCCCCACCTGCTTCAAAAGCCCCCTCCCATGGGCCTCCCCATCTCCTCCCAGCAGCTCCAGTCCCGAAAGGTTAAGCTAATAGCAGCTCCTTTCCCATCAGCTGCTCTTGTTTGCTCTACATAATTGCAGGAGAAGGGGACTGGGAGGGGGACCGGACCCTCTGAGTGGTAGCGGGTATAGAGAGAGGGGGCTATGCAGCCTTGTCCCCGGGAAGGGGGGCCTGTGGGCAGGTGGCACTTGTGAGAACGGAATGGTGGGCTCTATGGGAGCTGATCACATGGGGCAAGGATTGGGCAGAAGGCCCAGCAGTGGCAGAGCTGCCTGGAGAAGGGGGAATGGATCCAGAGAAGAGGTCAGAGACCTTGCTGCCCCTGGGCAGGAAATAATAGCAACAATAACAAGAGTCCTGAGGACTTCCCTGGTGGTCCAGCAGCTAAGAGTCCGAGCTCCCAATGCAGGGTGCCCAGGGTTTGATCTCTGGTCTGGGAACTAGATCCCACTTGCTGCAACTAAAACCTGATGCAGTCAAATACATACATAAATAAAAATAAGTATTAAAATAAACAGACAGAGAAACAAAAAGCAGGAGTCACGAGTCATGTTTCCCAAGCACTTCCTGCGTGCCAGGCACTTTACTGGCTTTATCTCCCTGGTCTTCATAACAACCCCAGAAGGCAGTTTAGCTCTTGTGTCCTTTTATCCTCTTGTGCCCATTTTACAGAAAACTGAGGCTCCAGGAGGTAAAATTGATGCCTAAGGTCACATGTCGCTTAGTGGCAGAGCCTCAAGATACTGCTCTGTATCATTCCTTCTGCTCAGAGAGGGTCAGCGCTTACTGGGACCCAGGGGGCCTTTGGGTCCAATCCACCCATCATCCAGAGGGACAGAGGGAAAGGGACTTGCCCAGAGTCCCAGAGCAAGTTGTCACCGCAGCTGTTGAGGATTTGAGTCTGATGCAGAGGGCGTGTCTCCCCATTTAAGCCTATCCCCCTGGAGATTTCCTGTGGCTGGGATGCTCAGGCGACGGGGGATGAGGGAGACCTACGGGCCTCCCTGGGAAGAGGGCATGGACCCCAAGCAGGCGTAGCGTGCACACGTGTACTCCGTAAAGGAGGCACACCTGGAGAATGCCACCTCTTGGCCAGGGAGGGGTAGCCCTGGCCTGCCGGTTTGAGCATCTTCAATAATTCACCAGGGACAGAGCTGTGAGCAGAGGATGGGGTGTGGAGTGGCACAGCCAGCAGTGCTGAATTTAGGCCAGCCCTGGAAAGGCGGAGACTAGAAGTCAGCATGCCTGGTCCTCAGCCTGAGCCCTCTCAGCTGCAGACCTGGGGCCGTGCTGGCCTCCACCTTCCTGCCTCCGCTCTCAGGTTTGGGGCACTGCCTATCTGCTCCAATCAGGACAACTTTCCTCTTGTTTTCTGCCCCAGGGATGGATACTCTGTGGGTAGGCACTGTCTCCCCCTTTAGACTTGAGGGCTCCGCAAGGCAGAGACTATATCTCTCTTATCAAATCGGGCTCCCAGGGCAAGAACTGAGTCTTCCCCATTAAACCAACCTTCACCTAAGGCAGAGATCGTGCTTCCCCCATCAGATTCCTCCCCGCCCCCAGCCTCTGCCCCTGTGATCTGAGGGTCGCAGCAGCTCTAGCTTTGGCTCCATCCTGAACCCCACGCCCAGCCCCACCTCCTAGCAGTGAGTTATCCTGTCCTTTCCTGGCTTCTGCCCAAGGGCCGACTGGTTTTTCCTTGCAGGTACCTGCTCCCCATGGGAGCAGCTCTCCCAAGCTGTCACTCTTCCTTCAGCCTGGCCCCTTATCCAGGATGGTCAACAGAGCCACCACGCCTTGCTCTTCATGGGAACCAGCCAAATGCCCCTGGCTGGTTATGGTCATTTCTCACCATTCACATCACTCAGGGGACCCTGATGACCATATAGGGGCAGGGCTGGTGGGAGGAGGGTGCCTCAGAGACCATCTTTTTTGCGAGGAGGGTCTTCCAAATTCTACTTGGACACCTTGCATTCAGTGCCTCTGGAAGTAGGGAAGCTTTCTCTTATGGAGACAGCCTGGTTTTCTGGACAAATTGTCCCCAATGGAAACCAAAATCCATCTCCTTGTGACCGCCCCATGCGAACTTAGTGTTCCCTTCACGTCTGCCTTCAAATCTGTGGCTTTTCCAAAGCTGGGGTGCTCCATTCAAGAATGGCATCTCACTGCCTACCGGGGGTCCCCCAACACCCACATCTGCAGCTCATTGCATGCCCAGAAGCATGTCCTCCCCTCTCCCCTCAGCACTGTAAGGGGCAGCTGTGAAGGGCCAGGTGAGCAGATGGTCTCATTTGTATTCTGAGTGGCCAGGCTATGCCATCGCTTTCTCCATGAGAACCCCATCCTCTCCCCCGATTCCATCTTTTGAAACTTCTCCCAGCATCAATAATGGGAATCAAATCATCAATGAGCATCCTGGCCTTGAGGCCCACAGCCCCTGTGGAGCTTTGCTGCATCCCTAAGCACTCCAGCTCCCAACCTGCTCCATCCCCCATGCCCCAGGCATTGCTTCTAGGTTGGCCACAATCCCAAGAGACTAAGCTCCCCACCTCAGCCCCAGGACAGCTTTGCTATGACTAAGCCAGGAGTGTAGTCTGGGGCTGGAGGAGACCCTGGGGCAGGGAACCAGGAGCTGAGCTTCAGCTGCTTTATCAGTTACCATGCAAAGTCACACAGAGCCTGCCATGCCCTCAGACTGGAAACTGACCGCTTTGTCCTGGTGGCTCAGACTGTAAAGCGTCTGCGTACAAAGCAGGAGACCCGGGTTCAATCCCTGGGTTGGGAAGATCTCCTGGAGAAGGAAATGGCAACCCACTCCAGTATTCTGGCCTGGAAAATCCCATGGACGGAGGAACCTGGTAGGCTACAGTCCATGGGGTCGCAGAGTCGAACACTACTGAGTAACTTTACTTTCACTTGCACTTCACGTATTGACTTTTCAACATCTACTCTTTATTTTTAAATTTAATGTATTTTAGTTTTAGCTGCACTAGGTCTTCATTGCTGAGTTCGGGCTTTTTCTGGTGTGGTGTGCAGGCTTCTCATCACAGTGGTTTCTCATGTTGCGGTGCATGGGCTCAGTAGTTGTGACACCTAGGCTTAGTTGCTCTGAGGTATATGAGATCTTCCTGGACCAGGGATCGAACTTGTGTCCCCTGCACTGGCAGGCAGATTCTTAACCACTGGACCACCAAGGAAATCCCAACGTCTACCTCTTAACACTGATGAATCAAGTGACCATACTGACCCAGCAGTACTGACGACCTGTCAACCCAGCCCAGGCTCCCAACACTGATGACCCAATGAACTGTCCAATATCTGCCACTCCTACTGGCCTGACATCAATGTGCTTTGCTGTTCAATTGCTCAGTCATGTCCGACTTTTTGCGATCCCATGGACTGCAGTGCCCTAGACTTCCCTGTCCTTCAAGTTTGAGCTTGCTCAACTCATGTCCATTGAGTCGGTGATGCCATCCAACCATCTCATCCTCTGTCATCCCCTTCTCCTCCTGCCTTCAATCTTTCCCCGCATCAGGGTCTTTTCCTCTTTGCATCAGGTGGCCAAAGTATTGGAGCTTCAGCTTTAGCATCAGTACTTCCAATGAATATTCCATTGGAATATTCATGGAGTTGATTTCCATTAGGATTGATTGGTTTGATCTCCTTGCAGTGCAAGGGATTCTCAAGAGTCTTCTCCAGCACCACAGTTTGAAGGCATCAGTTCTTCCGCGCTCAGCCATTTTCATTGTCCAGCTCTCACATCCGTATATGACTACTGGAAAAACTACAGCTTCGACTATTCAGACCTTAGTAGGCAAAGTAATGTCTCTGCATTTTAATAAGCTATCTAGGTTTGTCATAGCTTTTCTTCCAAGGAGCAAGCGTCTTTTGATTTCATGGCTACAGTCACCATCTGCAGTGATTTTGGAGCCCAAGAAAATAAAGTTTATCACTGTTTTCATTTTCTCCCCATCTATTTGCATAAAGTAATGGGACCAGATGCCATGATCTTAGTTTTCTGAATGTTGAGTTTTAAGCCAGCTTTTTCACTCTCCTCTTTCACCTTCATCAAGAGGCTCTTTAGTTCCTCTTTGCTTTCTGCCATAAGGGTGGTATCATCTGCATATCTGAGGTTATTGATATTTCTCCCAACAACCTTGATTCCAGCTTGTGCTTCATCCAGCCCGGCATTTTGCATGAGGTATTCTGCGTATAAGTTAAATAAGCAGGCTAATACGCTCTTTTATCACTGGCTGCACATCACCAACGTGTTTACCTCAACATCCAGGAATGACCCTCTGTACAGATCTCTCAAACTAACCACCTAGGTTGACCCCTCTTCACTGACCATGTAAGATGCTACCTAACAAGGTCCCCACTCCCATCACTGACTACTTGCTGTTGCTTGCTTTCTGCTGGACTCTGTGCTTTTGCAGCTCTTCAGATGTCTGCTGGTCACAGTTAGACTGCCGTAACCCTGACCAGCACTAATCTGAACTTCCACCAGCTCCTGGGACCCATCCGGTCAGCCTGCAGTGGCGCCTTTGGGTCTCTTGTCCTGTTCCTCTCCATCTGACCAGCCCGACAACTCGTCTAAGCCAGCACTGCAGAGCGTGATTAGGAAGGGCTTTTCTCACTGTCCCTAAGCTGTCCTCAGAGAAGTCTGGCTGCTGCTTGCTGGACACCTCCATCACCCTCCCAACTCCCAAGTTAGGATGTTAGTTGCCAGAAGTGACCATCTATGGCAGGTCATGGCTCGAGGCTGGGCTGAAAAGTCCCAAGATTGCTTCCCTGGGGACCTCCCTGGTGGTCCAGTGACTAAGACTCTGCCCTCCCAATGCAGGGCCCCAGGTTCGATCTGTTAGGTAGGTAGAATAGGGAAAAGGAGTCCAAAATGGTGGTGGCTAAAAGACAAGGAAGGTCAAAGGAAGGTCCGAGGACCAGAGTGAAAACTTCAGGCAGAACAAACAGCACTCCTGGCTAAGCCCAATTTGCATAGGGCAGGCCCAGGTGGAAGAAAAAACATATAAAAGGAGGAGCCAAAGCGCTTTCTCTCGGACTCTCTCTCCCGTGTGCGTGCGCTCTTTTCTTTCTCTCTCTCTCTCTCTCTCTTTCTCTCTCTCCCCCGTGCGTGCGCTCTCTCTCTCTCTCTCCCCTCACCCCTCCCCACACACTCCTCCACTCTCTTCTCTTCGAGTCTTGGATTCTCCTGCTATCTTCTAAATAAAATGGAGCTGTAACACTGATTTGCCTAAGAGCTGTAGTACGGTTTGTCCAAGACCCGAGAGCTGTGACGCGCCGGGGACTTTAATGTCCGTCGCTCCAAATCTTTGTTGTGATGAGACAAAGAACCGAGGAACATACACCCCCATGACAGATCCCTAGTCAGGGAGCTAGATTCCACGTACAACAACTAAAAATCATGACTGCCAGAATGAAAATCGGAGATCCCCTGTGCTGAAACAAACTCAAAACAGCCAAGTAAAAATAAACAATAAATAAACAAATACTCAGAAAAAAAGATTGCCACCCTTGATGTGACCTGTAGGTGGAAGGGGGCACCTTCTGTGCCCACTTCCTCCTAGACCCAGACGTCAAGGAGAACGAGTCAGGGGAGGCTCTGAGAAGGGGTGGAGGATAGATGCAGAGGGGGCCTGTAAGGGCAGGGGATGGGCGCTGACCTGGGCAAGGGGAGGAGCAAGCAAGGAGCTAAGAAACGGTGAGGACAGGAAGGAAGATGAGAGGGGGCAGCGGGCATGGTTGTCAGCATGTGGCATGTGTGCTGCCCAGCCCCTGCCGTCTGTCCTGCTGCCCTTACTTAATGAAAGGCTCCGTGGAGACTCCAACAGGCCACTGTGTGTGATCCCCCTTCATCAAATCCTCAGAATGGGGGCCATTAATTAATTGAGGGAGCAGCTGCTCTGGGGCCAAGTGACAGGAAATCACTCTGTCCCTGGAAGCTCTGGTCCAGCCCTGGCCTCAGGGTTAGGCGGCTGTCTGTCCATCTTCATCCTCTGCAGGGCCCATCCAGGGACCTGCGTGAGCCAACTGCAATCCCTGCCTATTGCCATCCTTGGTAGCGGGGCCCAGGAGAATCCATATCCCAGATGGGAAACCAGATCCTGGATTTGATTCTGATAGGCTATTGTATCCACGGTGAAGTCACATCCTTCAGTTTCTCTCTTTATTTAAAATTTTTTTAAATTTATCTACGGCTGTTTGGGTCTTCGTTGCTGCCCGCCGTCTTCCTCTAGTTGTGGCAAGCAGGGACTACCCTCTAGTCGTGATACGCAGGCTACTCATCGCAGCGGCTTCTCTTGTTGCAGAGTACGGGACTGTAGAGCGAGTGCTCAGCAGTCGTGGTGCATGGGCTCAGGTGCTCCTCGGTATGTGGGATCTGTCCGGACCAGTGATCGAACCCATGTCCCCTACATTGGCAGGCAGGGTTCTTAACCACTGAACCACCAGGGAAGTCCATGTCCTTCACTTCCCCCATCATTCCAATGAGGAGGCTCAGTTCCTCCCTTAAGGAACTTTGCTGCTCCAGGCGCCCTGAGGGGTGATGTCCGGGCTCCTCCCTTCCCTTCCTGGGCATGGCCCCAAGGCTGAGCCTGGTAAAGTCTCCTGTATTCTGGACCCTTTTTCTACTCTCTAGCCCCATCTTGGGGACCCAAGGAGAGTCACTGTCTGCCCAGGTGGTTGGAGGGGTGGGGATGGAGGGGATCGGGACTTGGCTTAAAAGGAGGGTGGGCTCTCAGGGGTGGAAAGCTGCCCAGGGTCTGCTAGCTCGGAACAGAGGGCAAATCAGGGAAAACATGGGGGTCTTTCTGAGCTGAAGGAATTGGAACTGGAGGAAAAGGAAGACCGAACAGGAGTCAAGATACCTGTCACCCCCAGACGGTGGGATAGAAACTCCTAGGGTGATGCCAGGACTGCTTCCATCACTAGAACTTTCTGAGCAAGTTTAGTCACTAAGTCATGTCTGACTCTTGTGACTCCATGGACTGTAGCCTGCCAGGCTTCTCTGTTTGTGGAATTTTCCAAACAAGAATACTGGACTGGGTTGCTATTTCCTTCTCCAGGGGATCTTCCTGACCCAGGGATCGAACCTACATCTCCTGCATTGACAGGTGGGGTCTTTACTACTAGCAGGGAAGGGAGCCAGCAGGGAAGCCCTGCTGCTGTGGTGCCTTCTAGCTCCATGACTCTCTGAGGCCTAAGACTGACCACGGAGCAAACATCTGCTGTACTGTCTGCTGTGGGGGTGAGGATGACAGAGATGGTTAAAACATGGCCCCTGGTAATTCCCCGGTGGTCCAGCAGTTAGGACTTTGAGCTTTCACTGCTGAGGGCCCGGGTTCGATTGACCCCTGGTCGGTGAACTGAGATCCCACAAACCCCTCAGCATAGTCAAAAAAAAAAAAAAAAAAAGTTGGCTCCTGACGGCCAGGTCCCTGCTTTTCCACACTCTTGACGAAGAAAGCACAGGAGTTCAGCCTTCTATGGACCTCTGCGTGTGAATATTTCACATTCACACACACTCAAGGGAGATGGCAGGAGTGAAGTGTGGGTCCTGTGTGGGTCTGACCATAGGAGGTCAAGAAAAGAAGGAGGCTGACAACAGCCAGGAGGTATCAGCTGGAGGCAAGAGTTAGTTGAGTCTGGGTCTTCAGGACTGCATAAGACATGGATTTCTGGAGAGTTGATGGAAAAGACCCTCCAGGAAGAGGAAACAGCCTTGCAGACAAGGAGGGAAAGCTGGGAAGCCCTGAGGGGGAACATGGAACCAGTTCTAAGAAGCCTAGCGCGCAGGCGAAACTGAAGGAAGTGGGTAGGGGACGTCTTGAACACTCTTTCACGGCATGAACGTTATTTTCTTTCTTCTGGCCGCGGCATGCAGCCTGCGGCCCAACCAAGGATAGAACCCCAGCCACGGCAGTGAAAGCTCGGAATCCTAATCACTAGGCCTCTAGGAAAGTCCCTGAACACTACTTCCTAATCCCCAAATCAGAGCATTGGTGTGATTGGTCAAGTGTGCTTCAGGGCCTGATGGGGCCAGATGTTTGAAATATGGGTCATCTTGGAAAAGCAGGCACTTTTGGCTGTGCAATGTTTATTTCTTGTGTCTTTTTCCTCTTTTCCCTGTGGCAGGTCACACCAGTTAGATTCTGGGACCTGTCTTCCAGGAAACCTCATCCCCAGGAGCAGACAGAAGTGGGAGTGTGACTCTCCCAGGCACACAGTCAAGGCCCTGGCACCTCTGAGGCTCGGGGGCCTGCCTCCTGGCTTTACCAGCCTGCCTTCGGCCGAGTTGCCCTTTCCACTTCTCTAGTTAAAACCCAATCCCGTTCATGCTGGTCCCAGGGCTCCCCCCAACAGGACAGAAATCAATGAGCAATTTGCTGCTATTTGTAGATCTCCTTTCTCTGCCGGCCCTCGACCCCAGCCAGTCCTGACCAGGTTCGGCCCTGCCTCCCTCTTCAGTCAGATGAAATGGCAATGCGCCCAGCCACGTGCAACTTGGCACCTGGTACCTGGGGGTGGGGATGGGGTAGGGGTGGGAATGGATCAGTCTGGAGGCCACTGTGGCAGGCAGAGCAGATTCTCTCCCTGCGTAAACCCCTGAGAATCTAGAGGAAATAAGGACACAGCAAAGGACTGACTGGCCCAGGAATCTGTCTTTTTTTTTTTTTTTTTTTTAATTTTGCTTATTTGGCTGGGCCGGGTCTTAGTTGTGACAAGCTGGATCTTTAGTGATCTTCACGTGAACTCTTAGCTACAGATTGTGGACTGTAGTTCCCTGACCAGGGATCAAATCTGGGCCCTCTGCATTGGGAGCACGGAGTCTTAGCCACTGGATCCTGGGATTTGTATTTTTAAACTAATCTTATTTATTTATATTTGACTGGCTGGGTCTTCATTGCTGTGCAGACTTTTCTCTAGTTGCAGTGAGCAGGGGCTACTCTAGTTGAGGTGTGCGGGCTTCTCATTGTCGCAGCTTCTCTTGCTGTGGAGCTCTGGCTCTAGGGCACTCGGGCTTCAGGAGTTGTGGCACATGGGCTCAGTAGTTACGGCTCATGGGCTCTAGAACACAGGCCCAATGGTTGTGGCATTGGCTTAGTTGCTCCGTGGCAGGTGGGATCTTCCCAGATCAGGGATCAAACCCGTGTCTTCTGAACTGGCAGGCGGACTTCACCACTGAGCCACCAGGAAAGCCCTGGAATCTGTATTTTTAAACTGCCCCCCGAGGGATTCAGATGGGGCTGGTACAGGTATTGCTGGGAAATTAACAGTATTGGCCATTGTCAGCCTCCTTTCCACCTGCTAGCTGTGTGGTCTCACTGACCTTCTCGATGTCTCAGCCTCCCCATCTGTAAAATGAGGGCAACAGTAGCTCCAGCCTCTGAGGCTTATCCAGAGGATTAACAGGGAAAATGCAGGCACAGGGCTTAATTCAAAGCCTAGTACTTAATAGGCATTCAATAAATGATTGATGACCATAGCAAGCAAGTCTGAGGGCTCTGAGCACCAGTAGGGTACCTGCCCCAGAGCAGAATGCCCATGCCCCCTCCCACTACACTGAAGGCTCATTACCAGTCCCTGGGTGGTGGACGGGAGAGGGAATATACAGGGGTGGACTGGACCTCTTGGTATGGAAGGAAAAAAACTTTGTCTCCCTGAGGGTTTCCAGTCCACCCATCAGGATGCTACTTTAGGAAGCTACAGAGATGCTTCCTTTGGGATGGGTCAAGGAGGGGCCCCAGGGGAAACTAGAGACTCCCAGGTGGTCAGTTCCCAAGGTTACAGAGAAAGCCATAAGGCATCTGTGGTGGTGGTGGGAGGGGGAGGGACAGTAAGGCCAATGAAAGCTGGATGCTTCCTTTTTGTGGGGGCAGGTAATCAATTGTAGAAACAGGGCCCTTCTCTTGCTCAAAGGGGCCTGAGGTGACCACTGCATGCTGCATGCTAAGTCACTTCAGTTGTGTCCGATTCTTTGCAACCCCATGGACTATAGCCTGCCAGGCTCCTCTGTCCATGGGATTCTCCAGGCAAGAATACGGGAGTGGGTTGCCATTTTCTCCTCCAGGGGATCTTCCCAACCCAGGGATGGAACCCGCGTCTCTTGCATCTCCTGCATTGGCAGGTGGGTTCTTTACCGCTAGTGCCACCTGGGAAGCCCAGGCGGCCTGCTACTGAACCACGATGACCTCGAGAGACACAGGGTATAATAGTTACAGGTGTGGATTTTAGTTCGGCTTACCTGGGTTTCTTTTTTCAACTTTATTGAAGCATCATTTACATACGATAAAATGTACACATTTGAAGTGTTCAATCAGATGTTCTGACAAATTTATGTGCACCACTACCATCAGGATATAGAACACTTTCATCATCCCCAAAAGCTCCCTCGTGCTCCTTCCCAGTCAATCCCCACTCTCCCCCCAGCCCCAGGCAACTACTGATCTGCTTTCTGTCATTATAGATTAGATTTGCCTTTTCTAGAGTTTCATATAAATGGAATTATGTAATATGTACTCTTGGCATCTGGCTGCTTTTCACTTTTCATGATGTTTATGAGATTCATCCACGTTGTTGTTTTGCCAGTAGTTTATACCTTTTTATTGCTGCGTATGATCCCACTGTTGGAATGTATGACAGTTTGGCCACCTGTTGATGGACATTTGCGTTGTTTCCAGGTTTGGACTGCTGTGAATTAAGCTGCTGCAAACATGGGTGGGCAAGTCTGCGTGTGAAGATGTTTCTTGGGGGTGTGGGATGACTGGGTCCTATGGTAATTGTATGTTTGACTTTGAAAGAAACGGATCACCTTTTCTAGAGTAGTTTACCATCGAACATTTCTATTCTTGGCCTATGAGAGTTCCAGTTGTTCTACAACCTCACCAACACTTAGCACGGTTAGTCTTCTGATGGATGTGTGGTGGTAGTTGTTGTGGTTTTAATTTGCATTTCCATGATAATGAGTGATGTCAAATATCTCTTTCATGCATATTGGCCATTCTGTATGTTCTTTGGGCCATTTAAAAATTAGATTGTTTGTGGGGAATTCCCCGGCAGTTCAGTGGTCAGGACTTGGTGGTTTCACTCATGCAGCCCGGGTTCCATCCCTGGTCGGGGAACTAAGATCCTGCAAGCTACTTGGTGTGATCAAAAAGGAAAAAAAATTAGATTGTATTCTTGTTACTGAGTCATGAACGTTCGTTGGCTATACATGTATTGTCACATGTACATGTATTTTTTTGTACCTTTGTCAGATATATGTATTGTAAATGTTTTCTCCTCGGCTGTAACTTGCCTTATTATTTTCTTAGCTGTCTATATCTTGATTCTGCTATTTCTATGTGTGCAGTCTTGAGCAAGGAACAGTCTTTTCTGACCCTCAGTTTCAACATCAGTAAAATGGGGATAATAGGAGTAGAGTACAGAAGTGTTGAACTGGCATCACCGACTCAATGGGCATGAACTTGAGCAAACCACAGGGGATACTGAAGGACAGGGAGTTCATGGGGTCGAAAAGAGTCGGACGTGACTGAGTGACTGGACAGCAGCAACAACACAAGTGTGTGACATATAACTGAGTTCCAGTGTGTGCGGTGCTGGAACCCAGAGGCTCCTTCTGCTGCTGTCCTCAGGCAGTCGATGGCCACTCCTTCACCCTCATGGATCCGGCCCTGATAGCGTCATCTCTTTTCTGTCCACCTGACTCCTGAGGACCCCAAGGCAGGGGCGGGATGAGGGCAGGATGACTTGTGTCATCATCCCACGTGAAGCTGGGCCTCCATCCATCCTGGTTGTTGGCGAGATACAAGTTTTGGGGTCCACAAGGTTCAGAGCCCAGGGGTCCACCATCTTGGAACTTCAGAGAGTGGGAAAATGTCTGAGAACCCACAACTCCTGTCCATAATTGTTCATGCACACCCACAACTCCTTAGTTACCAAATCTATACCCATCAGGGCATGCCACCCCTTGGAATTCCACTTGGCACCTGCACAGACTCACTCACACTAGGAGGGAAGGCAGTGACCGCCTCCTCCCAGCTCCCCTTGCCACTGATCTGGAGTGGCGGGCTTACTGGCCAGACCATCTATAATTCAGAGGTTTGGCTCAAAATAGTTCAATTCAGGTTCAGCCTCTTGGATAGGAGAGGAGGAGTAGCAAGAGCTAAGAAAGGGGTGGAGACAATGACCCCGAGGAAGAGTCTGGAGTCTGCCTCCCACCCTGGGCAGAACCTCCTGGAGAGAGCAGGGAGCTTCAAGGGATGCCTGTAAGTTTCACTTCCCAAGGTGAGGGGCCCCTCTTCTCCCTTCCCCTGTCGCATCCCCAAATCTTCCAACCTGGGGAGACAAGGTCCCCTGAGGGCCAGCAGAGAGCTTCACTGTCCACATGAGGCCATTCATACCTGCTGGGCCCTGGAGTCTCCACCTGTGTGTCTCCAGCTCCCTGACACTGGGCCCAGGGTGAGAGGGACACTTCTTAGTTCTCAGGCATCTTTGTCCCAGGCCTCCTGTCTGACCGCACCAATCAATCAGTTGATAAGTCCACAAATATTTACTGAGTCCTCAAGCCGGCAAGGCTGGGCCCTAGGACATCAGAGGGTACACAGGCAGGCTCACAACTTGCTGAACAGGCAGGACATTCACAGAAAGAACAAGGACAGGTCAGGGAGGGACAGGCCACCAGGATCAGGGACAGGGGCTACAGGAAGGTGACTGGCTGAGGGGCTGACGTGAATCAGGCCTCCTGGATGAAGGATCAGATTCGGGGAGACAGGAAGGCAGAAGGCAGCAGTGTGAGCTGGATGAGGGGGCGGAAGGTACGAGGCTGTCTGGATGTTAATAAAAGGATTGGCTGATGGAACCAGGGTCTTGTGAGGACATCACAAGGCCAGCCTGGCGTGTCCTTCACCCTTCCGTAGTTCAGCAAGGACAGGGACCACACCAGGTACAATTCCTTGAGATTTTCGCCCAACATCCTGTCACATGGTATTAACCACTTTGCTTTGGAGTCAGCCTGGTTGCATTCAAATCCTGACACAGCGACTTCACTGCCCCATGACCCTGGGCAAATGGCATAAATGTGCTTGCTTCTTCACCAGCAACAAGGGTAATAATAGGACTTACCTCCTGGCCTTGTTGAAGAGATAAATCAGAGATGCACAGATGGGACTTCCCTGGTGGCTCAGTGGTATGGAATCCGCCTGCCAATGCAGGGAACACAGGTTCAATCCCTGAAGATTCCACATGCCTCGGAGCAACTAAGCCTGTGGCCCACCACGACTGAGCCTGAGCTATAGAGCCCATACTCCACAAGAGAAGCCACTGTAATGAGAAGCCCAAGCATCACAACTAGAGAGGAGCCCCTATTTGCTACAACTAGAGAAAGCCAGCACAGCAACAAAGACCCAGTGCAGCCAAAAAGAAAACAAACAAATAAATAAAAAATATTTTTTTTAAAAAGAAGAAATGTACAAATGGTGGTCATCTCCCATGCTTTCCCCACGTGTCCAGAGTAGTGGTAGAGTGTCTCCAGTACCCAGGTAGCTGACCAGGGGAGGGCGCTATTACCCAAAGGTAAAGTGATGGTGAAAGTCCGTCATGTGTGTGACTCTTTGTGACCCCATGGACTATATACAGTCCATGGAATTCTCCAGGCCAGAATACTGCAGTGGGTAGCCTTTCCCTTCTCCAGGGGATCTGGAAAGAGATGATGCTGCTGGACAGAAACCAAGAGGGCTTCCTGGCAGAGGAGGCCTTCACACTGTGATTTGATTCAAAGCATCTGACTCCAGAACTCCTCTGGGCAAAGTGGAACCTTGAGACTTCGCAGAAAAGATGGTGAAGTAATAAGGCCTCAAGCATTCAGGAGCCATCTGTCTCAAGAGGACAAAGCCAGGTGGACTTCTGGCAGGAAGGGGGTCTGAACCGGTCTGGCCGTGGGGAGGTAGGTGGCCTTTCTGAAGGGCCACACAGCTGAGATGCACAGGGAGGAGAGGCAGAGAGAGAAAGAAGGGGACCGGCACATTATTGTTCACATCTGTGTCTCACAACACTCCTTGGACAAGTGGGCTTAGCGTTCTGGGGCCCCCGTTTTCCTTGGGACATAATGCTCCCCGTGGCGCCGTGAGAATCTTATGGGGCTTTGCATTGGATTTGCTGTGTTTTCTCCCAGAGGAAAGTCAAAGTGTGTGCTTTGGCCCTGGGTTCCAGAGGGCTCCCTCCCTCCTCTCCACCTCAGTCTCCATCCATCTCTTGGGGCCTCTGGCTTGGTCTCTCCATCACTCTCTGCCCCTACGTCTCTGAGTCTCACTAATTTTGTCTTTCCTCCCATCTCACCCTCCCTCCCTTGTGCCAAGTCTTTTCCATCTTCTCTACCTCTCCTCTGCTCTCCAGGGTCCTCCCTAAACTCCGCACTCTCGTTCTGGGACTGGACACAGCTAGGGAGTGGGGAGGAGGGGTGCCTGCCTCTGAAGGGCCCACCCCACGGCCAGCCCTATCGATTAGGGATTTCTTCAGAGGAGGGGAGACATCAATGACTCCACGACAAGCCTCGCTAGCGCTGCTAATATTAGCCCGGGAAGGCAGCTCACTGATGGATTAGGAGAAATTAAGAATTCAAATTCTGTAATTTGAATTGGAGGCCGCTGCTTGCTGACAGCTCATACTTCCCCAGAAATTAATGAGTGAAGGAGGGATGGCAGCGCCGGTTTTCCTCTTTGACAATATAATTTTCCCCTGTGATCTGCGCCTTTGAAACTCCATTCCTGAGCAGGAGGGTGGGGACCTGTTTGTCTCAGATCTCATTCCTTCAGCCTCCTAGATCCCAGAAGCTCCCGGGAGCCAGGTTCCTGATTTCCAACAGAGCGCTGGGCTTCTGCCTGCTGATGCTCTTGTGAGGCCAGCCCAGGGGACCCCAGAAAGACAGGTTGAGGGGCACAGGCAGACCTTGCTTCCTGTCCCTCATAGCTTTGCATGACCCCGGAAATGTTTGAACCTGTTTTTCAGCTCAGGACCCTAATATGTAAAATGGAGACCATAAAATTCATCCCCTCCCCTGGGGTAGGGAGTTGTGAGGCCCAAGATGCGAACATGAACATGATGCTTACCTTCTTTCTCTCCCTGCCCCTTCTCCCAGTGCGTCTCAGCTGGGAGGTCCCTCAGAAAGCCCACCAACCTCCCCATGGCCAAACCAGGCCCAGACACACTTCCTGCAGGAAGTCCACCTGGTTTCATCATATTGAGACTGACGGCTCCTGAGACCTTGAGGCTTTTTTTCCCCCACCATCTTTTCTGTGAAGTCTCAAAGCTCCAAGTTATTCTGGGAAGGGATGTCCTGTCTCTCGGAAGCTTGTCAGCTTCTCCCAGGAGGAACTGGTCCTGCACCTAATAGCCAGTAGGTGATTAATAACTGGTGAATGAATTTAATGGACAGTTTCTATACCCTCTGCACCTGCCTCACCGTTCCTCCGCCTGTGCCCACCAAGTGCCTGGAGAATGCATATTGATGACTGGCAGGTGTTGGGGTCCACCATGGCCTGGCCAGTCCTCACTGCATCCCAGGTGCCCACGTCTTGGGGGTGACGTGCAGAGGGGCACATTCAGTCGTGCTGTGAGTAGCTCCCCATAGCACAGTCTCCAAAATGGCAGCTTGGAAGCAGTTTGTTTTTTTTTTAAGTGCCAACCTGTTGTTTGTTAAGGCAATGGGTAAAAGTTCCTCCTTGAGACACACGGAGATGGAGTCAAAGGCAGACCTTCAGACTTTCCTGCTGGTCCAGTGGCTGAGAATTTACCTGCCAGGCCTCTCTGGTGGCTCACTAATAAAGAATCAGCCTACCAATGCAGGAGAATGGGTTTCATCCCTGGTCTGGGAAGATCCCACAGGCCACAGGGCAACAAAGCCCGTGCACCACAACTACTGAGCCAGAGCTCTAGAGCCCGTGAGCCATAACTACTGAGCCCACATGCCGCAACTACTGAAGCCCACAAGCCCTGGAGCCTGTGCTCCACAACAAGAGGAGCCACCACAATGAGAAGCCTCACACCAAAACTAGAGTGTGGCCCCTGCTCAATGCAACCAGAGAAAGCCTGCACACAGCAAAAGATCCAGCACAGTCAAAACTAAATAATAAGTAGATAATCTTCTTAACATGGTGGACCTTCCCATGTCTCTCCTCTAGACCCTTCAACTGTGGGCACACCCGCCCTTGCCCCCCTGCTCCAACCCCAGGTTCCATCTCTTACCTAGCAACTGGCTGAGCTCCGGCCCAGGGATGGGGAGGGACCCTACAGCTGCTGGGGAAGCAGGCCTCTGCAAGGCTTAGAGGAGCACACAGGTCCCCTTGGAATTGGCCACCGAGAATCTAGGGTGGGACTTGTCCAGCCTCAGGATGACACAGAGAGAATTAGTTGAAAGGGCTTCCCACATGGCGCTAGTGGTAAAGAACCCACTTGCCAATGCTGGTAGATCTAAGAGATGCCAGTTCAATCCCTGGATCAGGAAGATCCCCTAGAGAAGGGCATGGCAGCCCATTCCAGTACTTCTGCTTGCAGAATCTCATGGACAGAGGAGCCTGGTGGGCTACAGTCCATGGGGTTGCAAAGAGTTGGACATAACTGAAGCGACTTAGCACAGCACACAACTTCAAGCTTCAGAGCTGGGAGGGACCTTTGGGGTCAGCTGGGACCAACTGTCTCTTTGACAAGCTGGGGAAATTGAGGCTCAGAAAGATTAGCCGGTAGTCAAATCTCAACTATTTAATAGGTGGAAAACTGGCTGAGTGATCCCTGGAGCAGATAATCCCAAATCCCACTAGAAGGCTCTGCAGGGCTTCTGAAGAATCAGGTGTTCTTTCCAATTCTGCTTCCTCAGGGCTAGTACTGGAGCAAAAGTTTATCCCCAGGTGGGCTGGAGCTGGAGGCAGAGAAAGAAGGTTGGCAGAAAAACAGTTTTCTAGGAGACTCAAGGGGTGCTTTGGGCAGGAAATGGGGAGGGATCCTGTCTGCTCCCCCAGCATGCTTGCCTGGGAAGCCCCCCACTAGCACTAGCACCATGGCCTCTTTCCCGCTGAGGCTAACCCAGGATGCAAGGTGAGCATCAGGGAGAGGGTGGGGGTCTGGGCAGTGGCTGAGAAGCTTCTATGGCCACTCAAGGCGCAGGGGCAGGTGGGCTTGCTGCCTGACACCCCCCAGTCTGCCGCTGTGTCCTCGCCTGCCCCCACATAGCCCCTCCGGTGCCCAAATCGCCTTTTCCCAGAACCAATTAAAACAGTGTTTGGAGCAAGGTTGAAATAGTCACATAATCATTTTCTCCAGTAAAGTTACGGGCTGGAGACCGATTTGAAAGGTGAGCTGGTAACTGAACCTGAGGAGCGGCAATAGCAGAGAGGCTGAGGGCAGTGGAGGGGGGGCGCTCTTCCTGGGGATCAAAGGCTCCTGATGGCGACTGCCCCTCCCACCGCAGCAGCAGGGGTGTCACAAACCCCACTCCTGTTGTCCCCCGCCATCGCACTCACTTCCTCTGGCCACCGATGTCTCTTGAGGCCCCAGGGCTCCCAGCCCACAACAAGAGGACAGCAGGTCCAGAGGCCACGTCATCAGACTTTCTCAGTTCACAGGCCTAACTGTGGAGGCCACGTGGCCAAAATCTACCAAGCGGTTAAGCAAAGCTAGGACTCCAACCAGGTCTTACTCTCCCGCCAGCGCTCTGTCTCCCCGCTGGGTCTCCTGTCTCCCCTGAAGGAGCCTCAGTACCCCAGAGCTACATCCTCCCCACCCTCTCCTGCCCTGCCCACCCCATCTCCCATGATTCATTGGGCCAGTCCCGCCATATTCTCCCTGCAGAGGGAAGGGGGAGGGGCTTACCCCTTTGCTCCCCAGTCCAATGGACCACACACACGGTGGATTGCCTGCTTAACTCATGGCTAGAACACCCGCACTGGTCGCCTTGCTCTGTCCTTTCTCCCAGCCCTAGAATGGGCACCAGAATACCTCCCACTTGTGGTGATTCATTCCTTTTTTTCTTCTTTCCTTCCTTCTGCGCATGCTCATTATGTCCTTGCTGGGTGTGAAGCCCTGAGCAGGACGCAGGGATGAGCCGCGATGGATCGGGTGGCGCTGCCCTCATGGCCCAACGGCAAGTATGAACGACTTAACATCAGTGACATGATAGGAGGGCCCTTCCCTAGAGCTGGGGAGGCAAGGGACTTCTAAGCGGAGGCCTCAAAGCTCCAAGAGGAAGTGTTTTCCCAAGATGAATTCAGTGGCTGAGAAGCAAGGAAAAAAACCCAGTTGTCATCTAGGTAGGGCAAGCTGAAGTCTCCGTTTCCTCATTTCTAGAAATGAGCCCTGGCTCTAGCTTTCAAGATTCTGGAGAATATGGATACAGATGTACTTTATGAGGTGGAAGATTCCATTCCACTGATTATCGTTGTTAATGGAGGGCATTTGTTCCCGAACCCAGACAAGGGGATAGAGTCTGGAGGAGGGGTGAGTCAGTGGTCAGGGGTGGTGGAGGAGGCTGGCAATATAGGGAGCTGGAATTCTGCAGAGCCCTGTGGTTATTTGGGATTGACAGCCAGCAACCAGGTCCAGGGGAAGTGCCTGGACCACATGCCTGGCTAGGAAGGAGTTCTGTGGGTGGGAGAAACCTCAGAATTGGCGCTGCTGGGAAGGCTAAGCCTGGCTCCTATGGTCAGGTCTGGCTTCCACACAGCCTGCTGGGTCTCAGCAGGTGAAGGTCTGGGAGTCAGGGTGAGACTCTGAGGGGGTCTAGTCCCCTTCCTGCACCTCTCAGCCAATCAATACCTCCTGCCCCCTGCCCCCACCTTCAGCAGGTAGATGCTAACTGTGTCATTCTGGAACTGACCCCCTGGCCCAGAGAGCCCCCGGGACATCCCTCATCCACCAGGGCTCTGGAGGAGACCTAGCCCAGGGCAAGGTTTGTGCTTCCCTTACCACGGGCACCAAACACTGAGCTTCCTGTCCCCTGGGTCCTCTTAAGCCCCTGCCTGTGGCCCTGGTGCCTTTCCTGGCACCACTGGCCTCCTGGTCAGCAGCTGCAGGGGTGAGTCACAGCGCTCATTAGAGCTTAATTAATCAATTGAGTTAATCAGACAGCTGAGATGTGCTGTGGTTGCAGATGGGAGCAGGAGGGAGAAGGAGCCAGAGCATGAAGGGCCGGGTCGGGTGAGCCGGGATGGTAGGGCCAGGGTTGGCAGCGGATGGAGCCTGGTGGGTTGGCAAGGGAGGAGGGCGCTGGCCACATCTGCACTTGAGGTCGCAGGGAAGGAGGATGAATGGGCTCAGGATGGGCGGCTTTGAAAGCTTCCGTTTGCTGGGTGCCAGAGACCGTGCCTGGGGAAGGAGAAAGCAAGACTCTTCCATCCCCACTTCCTCTCTCATTTTGTATCTTGTCACGTGTGTCTCTGAGAGCTATTTGAAATCCTTATTTGATGGAATGGGGAGAGGAAAGAAAGGAAAAAAAAGAAAAAACAGAAAAGGTAGGTCCTCCCATTCTCAGTCTGATGGGGGAGGCTAGATGTCTATCGGGATCACAGACGAGATCCAGACTCAGAGACAGAGAGACACATGTCTCTCCCATCGAGCCACTCAGGCTCTCGACATCTGGACCTGGGGGGATGGGGAGGGACCAGACAGATCAAAGCCAAGGGCGGGCGGGAGTCCAGGAAGAGTCTTAGGAGGAGGGGAGCACTTGAGCGGGGTATACATCGTGATTTGCAAAATGTGGCTTCATCTGTTTTTCTCTCTCACCCGACCTTGGTATTACCTTGGGGGCTGGGGGGGAGGTGAGTGGGACGGGAAGTATGATGGTTGGAGATGGATTCAAAGAGGATTCACGGACACCACCCTGTAGGCCCCGCCCTCCAGGGGTTTACAGTTTTCACTGGGTGACAAGCTAAGTGCAGTCTGGTGACCCAGAGTCTGAGATTGTGAGTGATGAGGATCCAGGACCTGGGACACACAAAGAACCATGGGAGATGGACTAGAGGAATGCAGACACTCTAATGAGGCTGAGGAAGGTTTCATGGAGGAGGCGGCAACATGAGCCAGGTCCTGCAGGCCTTGAGATTCCAGTTAAGTGGGAGGGGAGGTGGAAAGGAAGGATGTCCCAGGAGGAGAAATGGCCAGGGCAGAGACAGGGAGAGTCGACCATATATGGCAGGTTACTTGGAGCCACAAGCTGGGCTGGAAACAGATTCCTCTTTGTGGCGGGAAGAGAGGTCGAGATGGTAGGGGGGCTCTTTGAATGCCAAAGCCAGGAGTCCACAGTTGAATTTGGTAGGCACTGGGCATCATCGCCAGTCTCTAACTGGGAAGAATGGGCTAATAGCAGTTGGGTTTGTTTTTTTTGTTTTTTTTTTCGGCCACACTGCATAGCATGCAGGATCTTAGTTCCCTGACCAGGGATAGAACCCACACCCCCTGCATTGACAGCGCAGAGTCCCAGGCACTGGATCACCAGAGAAGTCACTATAGCACTTTTGGAGAGAGGATGTCCATGGAGGCAGAACTGCGCGGGGTGGAGCCAAGGTGGAAGAGACCTGAAACGAGAGGGAGTGTGTGTGTATGTGGGTGTATGTGGGTATATGTGTGCATGTGTGTATATGTAGTTGTGTGTGTGCTTAGTCATGTCTGACTCTTTGCAACCCCATGGACTGTAGCCTACCAGGCTTATCTGTCCATGGGGATTCTCCAGGCAAGAATACTGGAGTGGGTTGCCATGCCCTCCTCCAGGGGATCTTCCCAACCCAGGGATTGAACCCAGGTCTCTTGCATTGCTGGTGGATTCTTTACCATCTGAGCCACCAGGGAAGTCTGTACATGTGGTTATGCATATACATATTTGTGTGTCTATGTGAGTGTATGTGTGTATTTGTGAGTGCGTTGTGTATTTGTGAGTATATTTGTGAGTGTGTGTATTTGTGAGTGTGTGTGTCTAGAGCAGTGGTTCTTATTCTTTCAGGAGTCACAGATGCCTCTAAGCCTTGACAAAAGCTTAGACCCTTAACTTAGAAAAAAAGCACAGACTCAGAGTTTTGCCTTCAGTGATGGGGACAGGAGATATGTCCATGCATCTCCTGAAGCTCGTTTGCTGGACCGCCTAGGATTCAGATCTTCTGAAATCCCATCTCTCCCGTTTGGTTGCAGAGTCTGCAAAAGCTGTCACTGAAGGCTCACTGCAGCACTTGGTCCCGGGAAGCCTGGCGCCTCTCCCCACATCCCTCCCCTGGCAGGACAATTCTGCAGCCAGGACTTCGGGAATCGGTGGGTAATAGGGGCTGGGGGCACTTGGGCACGGGCTCTGGTGAGAGTTCCAGGCTGCCTCCTTCCTTGGCTCCCAGCATCAGCAGACTCAGGAAGGCTGCCTCCCTGCCAGCGCTCAAGTTGCCCTGAAACATGCCCTGAAACATGTGGAATGGCATGTTCATTCCTCTCCACAAATCCTAGTGCTGAGAGCAGCTGAGAAGCGAGAGAGCAGCTGAGAAGCGAGACCCAAGTGGCCTGGCCCCAAAGCAGGGAGCTCCCAGCAAAGCTTTTTCTGGGTTTGCTGGGTGACTCCTGGGGAATCACACCTTTTCTGGAAGTTGGCCTCCCCCAGGAGTTAGGGTGGGCCCTGTAGACTCTGCGAACATGCCCAGCAAAAGCCACTCAGGATGGGGTGCCCTTGAAAGGGACTCCCCTGTCCTCCCGCCTCACATTCTCTTTCCCACACCCCATGCTCACAGCTTTGGAAGCATTGTGTAAGAAACCTTTCCACCCATGCTGAAATGGCGTTGATCAAGACCATCCCTTTGCCTTCGATCTCACAGCCAGGAAGCAGAAGCACCAGGATTGAAGAGTTTCCAAGACCAGCTGGCAGGTTCTTCTCTCCACCTCAGGCTGCTCCGAGGGCTGGGGATGGGGGGTGGGTGGCCAGATGGGGAGTTCAGTGTCCACCCCAGCCCCAGGTCTTATCCAGGTCTGGGGACCTGCAGTGGGCTTACTGATGGGAGGACCACTGCTGTCACTCTGCCTCCCCCAGGAAGCCTCCTGTGGGGGCCCATTTGCAGCCACAAAATTGCCTTTCTAAAAAGGGGTGCTCTACCTTGCACTTCACAGGGGCCGCTCCCCACTGTTAAGGCAACAGAAGCCCCTTGCCTGTGGGGTTTTTTGTTCTAGATCTATGCTGGTCCAGTGTGTTGCCAGTGAAGGACAGGGAAGCCTGGCGTGCTGTAATCTGTGCATGCGTGCTAATTCACTTCCATTGTGACTGACTCTCTGCAACACTATGGACCGTAGCCCATCAGGCTCTTCTGTCCATGGGATTCTCCAGGAAAGAATACTGGAGTGAGTTGCTGTCCCCTCCTCCAGGGGATCTTCCCAACCTAGGGATTGAACCTGTGTCTCTTATGTCTACCTGTATTGGCAGGTGAGTTCTTTACCACTAGCACCACCTAAGAAGTCCAAAAAGAAGTCGCTCAGTCATGTCTGACTCTTTTCGACCCTATGGACTGTAGCCCACCAGGCTCTTCCATCCATGGAATTTCCCATGGCAAGAATACTGGAGTGGGTTGCCATTTTCTTCTCCAGGGAATCTTCCTAACCCAGGGATCGAACTCAGGTCTCCCACATCGCAGGCAGACTCTTTACCCTCTAAGCCACCAGGGAATCCCAAGAAGTCCATAGGGGTCACAAAGAGTTGGACACGAGTTAGCAACTGAACAATATGTGGCCACCCGACACCTGTGGCCACTGAGCACTTGTAATGTAACTAGCATCACTTGTTGAAACAATAATGTTTTAGATAGCCTGGATTGAATTTTTAAAATATGGTTTAAATTAATTTCACCCATTTCTTTTTACTTTAAAAAATATTTATTTATTTGGCTGCAGCAGGTCTTGCATTATGAGGAATCCTTTAGTTGCTCCATGGCAACTGGAATCTTAATTCCCTGACCAGGGATCAAACCCATGTCCCATGCATTGCAAGGCAGATTCTTAACCATGGGACCACCAGGGATGTCCATCTTTGTACACTTTTAATTCGGCTACTAGAATCTTTCCAATCATGTGCATGCCTTACATTATATTTCTATTGCACGGAGTTGCTGTAGGTAGTAATAACTCCTTACCACTTCAGGGTTTTGTATAATCCCATTAAAAATTCTGTGAAATGAGAAGAGCAGAGCCTACCTGCTATTTTATCAGTTATTTTACTGATAAGACAGGTGGGTCTCTGTGAGGTCAAATGACTTAGTCAAGGTCATATAACCAGGAGGAGGTGGAGGCCAGAAACAAAGGGATGGAGCCAGGTTTTCTTGTCTGTAGAACAGAGACCCACTTTCCAAGACAATCCAGATTGGACTCATTGGAAAAGACTCTGATGCTGGGAAAGACTGAAGGCAGGAGGAGAAGGGGATGACAAAGGTTGAGTTGGTTGGATGGCATCACCAACTCAATGGACATGAGTTTGAGCAAACTCCAGGAGATGATGAACGGCAGGGAAGCCTAGTGTGCTGCAGTCCATGGGGTCGCAAAGAGTTGGACAGGACTGAGCAACTGAACAACAACCAGAGAGATGCCTCTTTCTCTCCCTGTTGGTGCTGACCACTCCTGGGCCACTCACTCCCCCCAGCCCCCACTGAAGCCACTCTCCCCCTCCATGCTCTGGAAAGCTCCTGCTAGAAATATCCCCAACAACCCCATTAAGACTAATGCCTCTTGGCCCTCCGTTGAAGCCAGAATCTGATCTCATGTTAGACTCCATGGCCTATGATTTCCCCATCAAAGCTGGTGCCTTTGCCCTGGCATTAACGGGCTGACTCCTTTGTACCTGCTGCCACTCACATAAGTGCCCCAGGGTGAGAGAAGCAATGGCCACGCCCCCTGGGATGCACCCACTGTCAGTTCCCCTCGCCCTCCCCACATGGCTTCCACCCTTTTTGCTTCCTCCTTGGAGATGAGCACATTCAGTGAGGCTAGGGGACTGTTTCTTTAATTTCCCTCCCTGTCCGTCCTGGAACGTGATAAAAATACCCAGCATTGATCTTTTTTTCTTCTCCTTCTGCCGGGGATAATGTTTACCCAGGTGTCAATCAGGAGAAGAATTTGGCTTCCTAATTTCTCTTCTCCTCCCTGGGGGCCGTGCGTCTCCCCGCCTCACATGGACACTGAGCTGGAATCAAGGTTACTAATAATCCCCCAGCACACACAGACACCGAGAGCACATATATTAAAGTCACATATTGATTTATATTTTCGGGTCCCTCTGCCTTGCTGCCCAGCCTCAGCCTTTCTCTCTGCCAAGGAGAAAAAAGAATTACACAGCTATATTTATCGCCAAGATGTTTAGTGTAAAGAGCATTGTGTCCGAAGGTAATTCCCACCCCACACCCTCTTTGGAGGTATTTTTTAAAAAATAGTGTGGCATCTCCTCGCCGTGAACATTTATCTTTTGTTGTTCGTTCTTTAACTTTTCCCTGAAGGAAACAGTGAGACATTTAAGGTAGACCATCAGATGGACTTCCTGACTTGACAAATGGTGGTGGCCATCCCCAAAGAGGCTGGTGGGGTTTTTGCCAGCAGAGATAATCTTGTTGCAGGTATGGGAAAGGGGTGGGTAGGAGGTGTGTGGAGGGTGGGGCAATGGATTCAGAAGCTTTTAGAGGTTGCCCACCAGTCCAAAAGCCACCTTGTAATTAATGGCTCACCATCTGTGGTCCCATTTCACAGTTGGGAAAATCAAGAAGTTGAGGAGTGAGTCTACTTACCATGGGGGCTTTAGCCTTGACTTCCATCAGGACTTGATAGGAGAAAATTTTCCTCCAGGCATGGATGACTCCTGCCCTTCAGTGGGGACACAGGTCTCTGGCTGAGGGGAGGTGGAGGTGGGAAGAAGGGACAGACAGCCCGGAGATTCTTTAAGGTGAGATGGGTGAAGGAAGGGCTCTCAGAGCAAGAAACCTGGCAGTCACCGCCTCCCCCAACACCTCTGCTTCCACTTAGAGCGCCTGTCACTTTGTTTGACAGGTCAGCCATTTAAAAATGCCAAACCATTTAACTCCAGTTCCCTCAAGGAGGCTGTTGGAATGGAAGTGAGGCTAAGCATGGGAACTCGCACAGACTCAGCACCATTCCCTCGAAGTCTGTCTGGGAGTTCCTTGTCTCTCCCTCTCCCAGATATCATCTCCTTCATTCTTCACAAAGGCTCTGGGAGTGAGAGGGTGTCAACCCCATTTTACACATGGGAAGTGAAGTCGTTCAGTCGTGTCTGACTCTTTGCGACCCTGTGGACTGTAGCCCACCAGGCTCCTTCATCCATGGGATTCTCCAGGCAAGAATACTGGAGTGGGTTGCTATTTCCTTCTCCAAGGGATCTTCCTGACCCAGGGATTGAACCCAGGTCTCCTGCATTGCGGGCAGACTCTTTAACCTCTGAGCCACCAGGGAAGCCCTGGGAAAACTGAGGTTAAGTAACTGACACAGGGTCACACAGCAGGAAAAGGCAAGCCTCAACTGCAGCCCAGTTTTCCGATTCCTCTGTAGGGCTCACCCCCATGCCCCCACCATGGGCGCGGCCTCCTGGGACTCAGTTTTTGGTGCCCTTCCTTCAGATCCCTCCAGCCTCCTTCTGAAACCATTTACCTCAGATTGGGACTCTAACCCACAAGGCTAGGACTCGAACCCCCAGCCACAACCCACAGTAATGAAGCGCAGGTTCTTGATGTCTCATTGCTGAAAGAATTCAGTGAGAGACAAAGGGATAGGTAAGAAGTGGATTGATTCACAGAGAAGCACACTCCATAGACAGAGTGTGGGCCATCGCAGAGGGCAAGTGCAGCCCTGTGAAATATGGCGTGGTTAGCTTTTATGGGCTGGATTACTTCATAGGCTAATGAGTGGGAGGATTACTTTAACAATTTGGGGAAAGGATGGAGATTTCCAGGAACTGGGCCACTGCCCAATTTTTGGCCTTTTGATGGTGCCTTGGAACTGTCATGGTGCCTCTGGGTGTGTCATTTAGCTTGCTGATTGAGGATCAAGGGCTAGTTGAAGTTGGCTTGTCTGCCATCTTGGACCCATTTAATTCTAATCAGTTTATGTTGTGTCCTTGGGCTATGTCAGTTTTTCCAAAGTTGTGCCCTGTCCCCTTCCCTCTTGTTTCACTCCCCTGGCCCACCTCTGAGGCCACGGCCCTCCTTCAGGCCCAGCTAACTCTCTGTCTTTGGTACTGGAGAAGCACTTCCTCTTCCGATTGTGCCCTGATGGACCCGGGCTGTTGATCAAAGCTTTTCCTGATGGAGCCTGCCCCCACGTGCCCTGGCCTGCCCAGCTTCTGCCAGAGAATCTAGAGGGCTGGCCACCCCCTGCTCTCCCTTGGGTATTCGCCAGTAGTTTGGTTGAAGGGCTTACAAACCCAAGGTCCCTCATTTCATTCTAGAAGAATGTTCACCCCCTAGCAGAGCTAAGAAGTAGAGCCACGATGTACCAGCCCAGAGCCAGGCAAGGTCTCTCTGCAGTGTTGGCCCCCCCACAATATGAAGCCTGAGCCCCATATTATAGGTGGTGAAACTGAGGTTCAAGGAGCATAAGGAACATCTCCTGAGCCACTCAGAGGATAAGAGGACTTACTAAGGTTGGGTCAATCCATGTGACCCAAAGTCCTTGCCTTGGACCTCCCTCTTTATCTCACTCTTACCTCCCGGGCTGTTCCCGTCTAATCTGACAGGCCGGGTGAAGACGGGAGGGGTGGAGGGCAGACAGCACAGGGCGCGGCGGGAATCAGCAACGAGGACCCTCCCGGGGAACTTTTCCCATTGAAAATCTGTTCCCCTCGCGGCCACGGGTGATGTATGGCTGGAGCTGATGAGAAACGTGCAGCGGGATGGAGGCGGGCGGCGCGGGCCGCCCGGGAGGGGGCAGCCCGGCATTGAGATTCCGCGGGGCGCCAGGGGCGGCGCAGGCCTTGACACGGGCTGGGTAATTGATCTGGAGGTGCCAATTTGCAGCAACTAAATATTTGGTTTCTGCCTCTGCCCGCTCTGCACTCTGCTCAAACAAACTTCAATTAAAAGCGAAAAGCGAGGGGTGGAGGGGCGGTGCGCCCGG
>NW_011491618.1:1618670-1621175 GCF_000754665.1 Bison bison bison | reverse complement strand
GGCGGGAGGGGCGCCCTCTTCCGGATCGCCGAGCACTGGGCCCTGGGCCCGCGAGAGGCAGCGCCCGAGGGAGGGCCCGCGAAAGGCGACTCTTACAAGTCCGAGCCGCGCGGCTTGATCTCAATCTCTCAGAGCTGAGGGCGCCTGCTTTGTACAAAGGGGCCAGCCCCGACACCCCCATTCCGGACGTCCAAGCCTGTGGGCTCGGGCAGGGATCCTGGGGTAGGAGTGGCCCCAGGGCCCTGACCCTCCCTCTCGATGCACCTACCACTTTGAAGCCGGCCTTGCCAGTCAACTGCATTCATTCAGCGTTTTTCCTGAGCACAGCTGCGTGCCTGGTGCATGGGGCACAGAGATCTATCTTCTCTCCGGGGTGTCTGCCTGGCTGTGTATCCTTGGGATGACCAAGGTGCGGAACGGGAGGGGGGTGAATCTAACCCAGGCTCCACCTTTGATGGGGGTTTGAAGGAGAGAGTTTAGAATGGGGGAGAAGGAGCAGAAAGATGCTGAGGAATCTGGGAGGGGGCTTCCAGGAGGTGGCTACAGCCTGGAGCAGGGTAAGGGATCACTGGGTCACCCCTAACTCATTTTGGGGTTCAAGACAAACAGAGCAACAGTAGTCAGTCGCTGGGTGGAGTTAGTCCCTGGAGAAATTCCTGTAAGTCAAGGATCTTTCACTGCTTTGGGATAGAGCCCAGCACCACTCAAGGGAGCTAATCATTGGTGCTGGGAATCAGGGGGACCTCAGGGTCTACTGGGTGGCAAGGCCAGAAGGTAGTTAAGGCAGTTCTGGGAAAGATGTGATGAGGGATGCAGGTGGGAGGTGGGAGGGGGGTGGCAAACACATCTGGCTCATCAAGGGAGGTAGGGATAGATTCAGATGGATGGAGAGAGGGAGAGGGGGGCCCTTTGAGAGGAGGGAAAGTTTCTTGAAGGCCAGGCAGAGGCCCTGGGAAGATAAGTGGGGAAGACTTTGTCCCCTCCCATGTTTCTGTGTCCCACCTTCTGGAGTCTTGAAGGATGCTTCCAGACTTAGCCCTTCACCAAGTGAGACTGTTGCTGGACCACTCAGCTGCAGGCTGCAGCACCTTTCCTCCGTGCCTCCTCTTTAAACCCCTTCTCCTTGTTCTCCAGGATCCCCTTAGGGGGGTCTGGACCCCTTGGTCCATGGCTGGATGTGAAGCACAGGTCCTGCCCATGTGGGCCCCACTTCTGGGCATTGGGATGATCCTTCAGAGTTCCTCTGGGCCAGGGAGGCCTGGGTACCAACCTCATTCCCAAACACTGGACTCTGGAGGTGACTAATCTCACTATCTGCCCTTCTGCTCCCTTCTACTCCAATCAGACACCTTTCCTCCTAGCTCTCATCTCTGTGGCTTGGGGAATGAGCTCTGATGAGGAAGAACCCCTGCTGGCCCACACCCCCCAGCTCCAGAAGCCTCCCTATCCACCCCAGCTCTCCTATCCCAGTCCCTCCCTGGGAACTGCATGCTCCACCCGAAGCCAGAGCCCCTTCCCAGCCTGCAAGCTGGGTGCCTGCTCCCTCACATCCCTTCCCTTCCTCCCTCCCTCCCTCTCCCTGGGCGCTGAGCTGTGGAGCAGAATGATTTCCTGTAATTGGCCAGCAATCCGGCTGCCCGACTTGTTCTATCGACATGCTGGTTAGCTGGAAATTGTATTGGAATCTGAGTGATGGGGAGGGGATGGTGGGGAGCAAAGGGAGGAGGCTCTTTGGGCCCCAGCTGGGTGCAGCCTCAGTTCTGCCAGTGGGATGGAGGAGCTACTAGCCAAGTCTCCCATTTCCAGGAAGGAGTTGGAGGGCCGGCCCACAGTGCCTCAGCACCTCCTGAGTTTTCCTCCTTCTCACCCGCCATCTCTGGGGTCTCTCCTGTCCACCTCATGTGGCCTCGGGTCATCACTGCCACCCAGCTCCCTCTCCTGCCTCTAGGACAGGTTCCTCTTGATCTGGAGTGCCTTTATCACAGCTGCCCTGACTGTCCCCCTCCCATCCAATTTCTAGCCCTGGTGGCTCCTTAAATGGAGGATCCTAAACCTTCCCCTGCCCCTCCCTTCACCCTCTCCAAGGACAGAGAGACTGAACATCTGAAGAAGAGTTGACGATAACTATCTAAAGACCCGAGGCGTCAATAACCGAGGCACTGCAGGTAGTGGGAGGGGCATTGAACTAGGGGTCCAGAGCGTGGGATTATGCCTGTTGGTTACGTGGGCTTCCGGGGCTCAACCTTCTGCACTCTTTCTCAGAGTTGGGAGATTTCAGGAGACAGCTGAGGGAGGTGCTTTGGACAATAAGGCTCTGCTAAGCACCCTAGGGCCGGCCTGGGCCTGGGGATGGTTTTAGGGGCCTGCCTGTCCCCTTCATCCCGCGCCTGGAGGCGGATACGCCTGCAGCCCTCGCCGGCGTCTTTACTGCTCCGCGCCGGGGTGGTGAGGCCGGAAGTGGGTTAAAGGAGAGCAGCAGGGTCCGAGCGTGCGGCTGGAGGGTGG
>NW_011491618.1:1615876-1618492 GCF_000754665.1 Bison bison bison | reverse complement strand
GCCAAGCGATCACTAACTTTCTCCCGGCTGCGGCCCCGGAGGAGACGGGAACGCCACCGGGAGAAAGTTAGTGATCGCTTGGCTGGCGCCGGTCGCCGAAGCCCGACCCCAATCCGGGCGGGTGCTGCCACCTGCCGGCCGGAGCGGAGGGTGCCGCCGGGTCGCGGGACCAGGGCTTGCGGGGTCGGGGGACAAGCTCTTGCTTTATCCAAGGGGCTCCGGAGCGACCGAGACACGCAGTGATGCCCCAGAGGAAGTAGTATTCCTGTAAGGCACCTTGGGCCACCAAGCATGGGAAGAGGCCGGGATGGCGTTTTCTCCACACCTTCGACTGGCCATCCTCTGACATTCTTGCATCCAATTTGGTATACTGGGGCAGGGAAGAAAATAACTCGAGCTTTACTGTTTGCAAAGGGTTTCCGTGGTCCTCCATTAGATTCTTTGATATAAACATCATGAAGACAGGAGGTCACACAGGTAGGAGACAGAGCCTAATGGGCCAGAGGAATCCCAGGTCTGCTCCCTCCCTGTAGGCCCTGGGACACAGTGGGCAGTCTTCTGAACCTTGGCTCTGACCCAAACCAGATCCTCTCTCTGGGCGGGGAATCAGAATAATCACTGTTACCTCTGGGTGTCACAATGCAGTGGTGTCAGTATGTCACACATCTTCACAAGGAGCCATCTTCTCCATGACTGGGGTAATGGTGCTGGGAGAGGTCCATACCCTTCCCTCCTTTCCCCCCTTTCTGGGTCTCAAACCGCAGAAGCAGCCGCCACCCTCTGCCGTCCTCATCCAGCCCTGGACCCACTCTGCAGCCTCCTTGACCAGCTTCGGCCCCTCCTGGGTTTGCAGTGAGTTAATGAGCTGGTCTCTAAAGTATGAGCAGCTCGGGGAAAGGGGGCACTGAATATGGCCACCACAGCAGTCTCATTTGTCACACTCATTTCTGGCTTTAATAGGCTGCTGGCCGCAGGATCAACACATCAGCAGGTCTGCTGGCTCTGGCAAGAGGAAGCTGATGTCCACACTGGTCTAATTGGGTTGGGGAAGGAAGATGGAGTACGTGGATGTGAGGCTGCCCCAGCACCTCCACTCCTCTCACACAGGTACGTTAGGACCTGGCTGAATCCTCCTGGATGAAGTCAAGAGGGCGACTGTACCTTCTAGGGCTGGGGGAGTGAGGGGCCCAGGTCTTAGTGTGGGAGGAGGCCATGCTTAAGCCCAAATGGTATGAGTGGAGTCTGGGAATCTCAGTTGGTCAGTGATGCTGGAGGTACAGTGGCAGCATGGGGCATTTCAGATCAACACACTTTATTCAGCACCAGTGGCAACTCAGGCTCTGCACCAGGAACAGAGATGAATAAGACACAGTTCCTGCCCGCAAAGGGCTTACAGTCTAGGAGAGACCAACCAGCTTTTAGTTGATTATTATACTGTGGATTCAGGTAAAACATGGTAGTGGTGGCAGGGTGGTGACCCAGAGCACCTAATCCCTCCTGGAGCTTCAGGTGGTGCCTGAGCTAGAAGGTACCCAGTTGGGGGGTGGGGGGAGGGTTATTTTAGATTGGGGAGCAGCAAGGCAAAGGCACAGAGGCAAGAAAAATCCAGGTGCATGTGGACCACCAAGAGCTCAGGGAGGCAGAGTGGTAGGGGGCAGGGAGTGGGGTGCTGGGGAAATACCACGGGGGGCGGTGGGTCATCTCAGAAGAGGCCTGGCCTCTGCCCGGATATAGCATCGCCCATAAGCGAATCCTTACTGTATCCTGGCTGAGGGCTTCAGTCTACGAGGGAATCCTGCTTGAAGGGGGCAGCCTTTGGTCCAAACTGATTCCCCGATGTCCACTAAGAGGACATTTTGGCCATGATGGCGCATGTGCTTGGAGACGGTTCAGGCCCAGGGACCCTCCCAGCTTTAAACACTGGTGACAGCCCCTGAGAGCGCTACCCTCCCCCCCCAAGAAATTAACAATAGTCTCTCAGTGTTACTGTCACAGCCTCTCATGGACACTATTCTGTGGGGGGTTCCATAGGGAGGGGCTCTGGGGAAGGTGGAAAGGAGCATCTGCTGACAGAGGGCTGTTTCCCTGCCTCGGAGCGCATGCCGTATGTGCCCAGAGGAAAGGAAGGCCCAGGGCAGGGCTCCAGCCCGGATCCAGAGTGCGTGTGTTGAGGAGTTGGGAGGAAACCCGATGCATTTGTTACCTGGTTTCAGCCTCTGAGGAGATTGAGACCCAGCAGTTCCTGCCTTGGAGGGTCCAGCTAGGGGGAAGGCAGGAGGTAGTGGGTGAGCAGGTAGAACAGACCGACAATGCCAGCCAGCCCCGTGAGGACCCCGAGCCGCAGTGGCAGGTACTCCAGGGAGTGCTCCAGCTCCGCGTGCAGGAGGACCACCTGGCGTTTGGTGACGCTCCACTCGCCCGAGTTGTCTAGAACGTGGCGGGCCATGCGGGCCTTGTCCTTCAGGGGCAGCTGGGCCTTGATCCGGGCCTCCGCGTCCTCACGGCTCAGGTTGTTCCGCCGCATCAGCCGGGCCAGCTGCGTGTCTCGGTCACTATGGACCAGGCAGAAGGGCTGCTCAGGCACTGCAGGCTCTGGACTTCCTCCTCCCTTGTTAC
>NW_011491618.1:1564089-1615776 GCF_000754665.1 Bison bison bison | reverse complement strand
CCTTGTTACAGGGGTGGGCAGCCCTGGAAGCTCGGGCTTCCCCCCACCTCACCCCACTTTTCATGAGCACCCTAGCACCGCTGTGGGCTACCTAAGCCCCTTAGTATAAATGGGGAGGGGAAAGAGGGGCAGCGGCTGTTTTCTGCCATCTAGGGTCTCTCTGCTTGGCTACCAGGCCTGAGATTCCTTGGTTTTAAGATGGGAGGATTTGGTCACCTGGAATCAGCGACATCCTGCATCCTTGGATGGATGACCTTTACTGAAAGGCCTGGGTCTGCAAGCTAAATGTGTCCTGCAGTTCCCCTGGGGACCAGGGCCTGCGGCATAAAAATCAGCTTCCTGGGCTTCCACAAAGAGCCCTCTCCTCTTCTCCCCACACCCACCCCGGCACATTCAGAGCACAAGGACTGTGCTGAGACGGTGGCCGCTGGGCTGGAGGGCATGGAAGAAGAGAGATGCCCCAACATACTTCCAACAGGAGCAAGGACTTGAGAACTGGATCCCCTTAGCCCTTGGGACAGGACTGAGCACTGCACAGTAGGCCAAGCAGCACCCAGTCTCCCAGTTCCAGAGAAAATACAAAGAATGCCTCTCTTGCCCGCTCTGATGTTACTGCCTGGTCCTTCCTCAGCAAGCTCCCTGTCCTGCTTTGGCTACACAGGCACCGTCCAGCTGTCCTCTGGAGCAAGGTCATCTCTACCAGCCCCCTAGCTCTCTGACTGCCTAAGCCCCTAGATGGGAACAAGGGGGTAAAAGGCTGCAGCAGCTGTTTTCTGCCGTCTGGGGGTATCTCTGCTTTGCCACTGGGCCAGAGTTTTTCCAGTTATAGGATGGGACGATCTGATGACTACAATTTAGTCCCTTTAGTCTACTTGTGGCCTAGACCTGAGGACCTCCTGGGATGTCAAGACAGAAAGGACAGATATAACCTGAACACTAGCCAATTCCAAAGTCACTGAAGACCGAACGTGACAGAAAGTCATTTCTGGCTGACCAATCAAGGAAGACCTTGTATAAAGATGGCGTTTGTACTGGCCTTGAAAAGTTGGTAGGACTTCTGACTTCCTTTGTTAGGAGGACAGCATGCTGTCAAGGTCATGGGGCCAGTTCCCACCAGGCTGAGAACAAGGACTATATGCAATCCTTGTCAGGGACTCTGCAGATCTGTGGCTGGGAAAGTCTGGCTGAGAGAATGGAGACGGCTTGGGGCCACAAGTGAGCATTCATCCTTTAGAGGGTGAGGCTGAGACCAGTGGGCCTCCCGGGATGTGAAGGCAGAACTCGCCGACGGCCCTGCCTGGAGCTCAGCAGGAGTCCCATGTGGTTAGTTTAAGGACTGATGTTGTTTGGGGTAAGTGAATTTTTGCCCAAACATTTACCCAACAATTGGCAAGCTCCTCAAAAAAGTGAATAATCACATTTTGGTATAATCACACTTTGGTAAATCCCCCATATTAGCTCAAATGCCCAAGGGGTAGTTTGCCAGTTAAAGGAGTCCATGTGGGGATGGACTTATTTTTGTTGAGTGTAGATTCCTTTTATGAAAGACAGATAATCTTTCATTTATCTCCTGGATACTCTCAAGAGTCATACAACCACATATGATAACAGCGGGGGATGTATGGTACCTGGGACGCTGGGAAGGCTCTGGCCAGTGAGTGGGGCTGGAGGATCTCCTGGGAAGCTGGCAAATCCACAAAGCCCCATCTATCTGCCAGGAGCCACAGCTGTCTCTTGGCAAAAGGAAAGCATGGGAGGAGGAAGGTGGGAAACGCAGGCCTGAGTCACCTGGTGACTGCAGATGCAACCAGGTCCTAATTTGTTTACTCAGGACAAAGAACCTGCCTGCAAAGCAGGAGACCTGGGTTCAATCCCTGAGTCGGGAATATCCCCTGGAAGAGGGAATGGAAACCCACTCCAGGATTCTTGCCTGTAAAATTCCATGGACAGAGGAGCCTGGCAGGGTACAGTCCATGGAATCACAGTCAGACACGACTGAGCGACTAACACTTTCACTTAAACATGATACTCCGAGGTGGGTTGTTTTTTTTTTTCCTGATCCCTTGGTACAAAGTTTGGAATTATATTAAAACTTCAAGGCAAAGAGAACTGTTTTCATGGAGTCTGCTTGGCCTCAGTTGACAGTCTTTCCCAAACAGGGAACAAAGAAGCCAGAGAGGCTACAGGTTTACACGGGTAGACACAGGCCAGCGAGGGAGAGACGAGGAGGCCTGAGTCCCTGCTCCAGCGGGGGAGAGAAGAGGAGGCCTGAGTCCCTGCTCCAGGCTCAGTAGATTCAGGCTGCCTTTAAATGACAGCCCAGGGCTAGGAGCTGGGAGGGCAAGTGATGCTGGGGGCGCTGAGCACTCCAGGCCCTGCCTCCGGTGTTCCAGGAGCCTCCCCTGCATTAGTCTCTTGAGAAACACCCTGTGCCCAAAATACCTGCAGAGCCAAGGGCCCACCTCTGTGTCTGCTGTATCTGTGGGTGGCATCCCGGAAGTTTCTGGAAGGCAGAGACACCCTGAAGCCTCATCTACACTCACACCCCACTGGGACTATGACTCATTTTCTCTGACAGTTTGATCCTCTTGTTTGCCAAACCTGGATGCCGGTCTGCTCCACATCCTGAGGGATTCTGAGAACAAAGCACCTTCTTTAGCTGAGTTCTGACAGCTCCCTCTCTGCAACTTTCAGTTCATACATATTGCCAGTGGGTGACCCTAGACAAATTCTGTAACTCCTGCCTTGAGTTTCCCATACCCAAGAAATATCAACTCCTGTCCTGACTACCTTATGTTGAGAGGTAAATTGATGTGGGAGCTGTTTGGAAAGTTGAGAAGCGTTACAGGAGGGAAAAGGAAACCACTGAGTAAGAACATGGTCCCCCAGGGCAGGGCCCAGCATCTGGGCTGAAATGCCTCCAAGAACCAGCAGGGGGAGCCCTTCCCAAGCACTAGAGAGACACCTGGGGGCCATCACTTCCCCCATCCACCCCAGGCATATCTGGGCCTGGCTCTATAGAGGTCAGTTTCTACAGGCTCAGGGCACTGCTACCCAAACCCCCTGGGCCTCCTGGTCACCACGTGGGGAAAGGGTAAAATGCGATGGGCCGTTTCACAGGTACGCGCCTTACCCGGGGGGTGCTCCTTTCCAGCCTCGGTGGGGCCAGGCCATGCCATACACTCACCAGTATACCACCACGGTGTGCTTCATGTACTTGAGCAGTTTCTTGGTCTCAAAAAGCAGGGGGATGTCCAGAATCACGTAGCGGTATCCTGGGGAGAGGCCAGGAAATGCACAAACTCAATTCTATAAGCACACACAGGACTACATGCTCAGTGTGGGAATGAGCCAAAACCACTGTCCCCTACCATCAGGAGCTCCCCAGCAGAGTGGGGAGACCTTCTAAGGAAAGGCATAACCTGAATGCTCCTGCTAAGTCGTTTCAGTCGTGTCTGACTCTGTGCAACCCCACAGACAGCAGCCCACCAGGCTCCCCCGTCCCTGGGATTCTCCACGCAAGAATACTGGAGTGGGTTGCCATTTCCTTCTCCAATAACCTGAATGCTAGCTGGTTCCAATGCCACTCAGGACAAAATGTTGCAGAAAGTCATTTTGGGGTGGATGATCCAGGAAGACCTTATAGAAAGGATGGCATTTGTAGTGGCCTTGAAAAGCAGGTAGGACCTCTGAGATTTGAAAATGAGGTGGGCGGAGGTGAGGGTTCCAGGAATGGGAGCGGCTCTGGCTGAAGTGGAGGCCTGGAGCAGAATGAGGCGAGGCTGACAAAGCGGTCACAAAGGGTTGAGTCCCCTGATCTGAAACCCAAAGAGTTGCCATTTCTGAACAGGGGAGATGACACAGCCGAATTATAGGAGACTGGAGAGAGTTTCTGGGAGTAGCTGGGTCCTTTCTGCCCTATTTCACCCACCTTTCCTCAAAAAAAGAGGAAAAGGGGCTTCCCTGGTGGCTCAGTGGTAAAGAACCCGCCTGCCAATGCAGGGGACATGGGCTTGATTCCTGGTCCCAGAAGATCCCACTTGCCAAGAGGCAACTAAGCCAGTATGCCACGACTACTGACCGCAGGCTCTGGAATGTAAGAGCTACAACTACTGAAGCCCGCGCACCCTAGAGGCTGTGCTCTCCAGCAAGAGAAGCCACCACAGTGGGAAGCCTGAACACCGCAACTAGAGAGTAACCCCCACTTGCCACAACTAGAGAAAGCCCAGTGCAAGCAGCAACGAAGACCCAGCACAGCCAAAAATAAATTAATTAAATTAAAAAAAGAGGTTCTCCACCCAGGAGCCAGGTCCAAGCCTGGCTCCCTGCTGAAAAGTCCTGCAACGCTATCTATAGATTCTCCCCAAAAAACTCATATGTGGGCAGCAGGAGCCGCCCCAAAGGAAAGAGGCTGCTTCGTGGCATCAGAGGTAGAGCTCCAGCCAGGGAGTACATGTACTGGTCTGGAGGTGGTGGGGTGGTTATGACTAATACTACAGAACCAACTCCCGCAGGGTAAAAGACGCTGTCTAGCCCTCCTACTATTGCGTTGGCCAAAAGGTTCGTTCGGGTTTTCCTGCAACATCCGATGAAAAAGCCTGAATGAACTTTCTGGCCAACCCAATACAAGCCAAGGCCAGTCAAGGGGGCGGCACCCTCACCCACTGAGCAGACACGTCCCTGAGCTTCTCACCCAGAAACGCTTTGGGCTCCTAGTTCTCGACACCAGTGACCACTGTATAAGTGTCAACAAGCTGGCATGGGTCCAGGAGCAGTGAGAAAGGGCTGGGCGCTGGCTCTGGCCCAGAGACGCCTGCCTGGCTTGGACGATGCCCCACTGCGAACACTTCCAACCACACGTGGTACCATCCCAGGGGCGTCACAGGGCAGCTGTGCTCCAGGTGGTACAGGGGACGCGGTGACCCAAGCCTCTGGGTTTCCTGTTCCTCAGGGCTCGATGCTCAGGAAGCCCAAGAGACGCCTTCAGGTAAAGCCAGGGTTGAGGGAACGGGCTTTGGGACGTGCCTTGGTGTGCGGCCCCTGCTGTCTCACTTTGGCCCCATTACCAAGCCTCGCCTATGTCGGTGGTTGAAAGGATGACCCACCTCACAGGAAGATGGTTAAGGACTACGAGAGCAAAAGTCTGTAAACCACTCAGCTCCCCGTCACCCAGACCCTCACTTGAGGCTCCACAGATGACGGTTGCTATTACTACCATTACCAGTGCTCCTGGAGGAAGGAGGCCGGCAGCGCGGGCTCCCCGCTCCTCCCCAGCCCAGAGCAGGAGCCGAGTCCAGATCCTCCCGGGCCTTTTATCTCCCTTTTCTGCTCCACTCCCATCCCTTTCTCTCCCATCACTGTCCTTTCTCCTCGGCCCCTCTCGGGAGCTTGCGGCCAGCTCTTTGGTTCGCTGGCAAAGGGCTATTCAGCTGTCACATCGCTCCTGCTTGATAAGCTCTGCAAACCATCCTGACTCTATTAAGACATCCGTCTGCCTACGCGGAGACCTCCCAACAGCTGGTGATCTTATCTGACGTTTGATTATACCAACTCTGACAGTTGTATTTGTTATACTCATCAGGGGAAAACTGGGACTGAGGAAGCCACAGCTGTCATCCCCATTTTTCACCTTATCGAGCTGAAAAGAGCTTCCTGGCTTTTATTTAAGTGGTGGTGGTTGGGGAGAGGGGAGGCTGGGTAGATGACACAGTGGGAGAACTTTGGAGCAGGTGACATTATCTGATGTGTAATTTTATGAGGGGAGAGCTGCTGCCACCCTGAAGCCCTGAAGACATACATACTCACACCTGGCCTGGGAGAGATCTCGAAAGGGCAGGAATGAAAGGCAGAAGGCCCCACTCCCGGTTGAGGGACGGGCAGGGCAGTGGGGGGGGGAGCAGTGCAGGGGAGGACAGAAGGGGTCCTGGCACAGACACAAGAGGCAGGACAAAGGCAGCAAGAGTCCAGAGACTCTCCTTGAGGGAGACGGTGGGGAAAGAGGCCTGCAACAAGGAGATGGGGAGCAAAAGCTGGTCTGGCAGGGAGGACATCCAGACCAGTTCCTGCCCGGCCAGGGCTCAGGGGCAGGGAAGGGAGTATCAATGTCCAGGCTGTCTGTCAATTCATCCCTTTCCTTCTGTAGGGAGGTACTGGCCAGGGTGGTGGGGTCAGGGGGGAAGGTCCCCACTCTGTACATGAGAACCTGATGCATGAGAGAATTTGGCCATGATCACAGTGCAAAAGCCTGGAAAAAAACACGAAGGCTCCTCATAGCCTCCAGGAAGCAAAGTCTCAGCCTCGTGACTGGTGACTGACGGCAGACAAGCAGGCAGGCCTTCAACTCAGAGCCTGGGCTGGAGGCTCCAAGTCCCAGAGGCTGGCAGGCAGCTCTGCAGGGCCCTGGGCCAGCCTGTCGCCTGATCCCAAGCCAGGTTCTGGGCTCTCCCCCTTCTCCCGGGGGCTGACCCCATCCTGGACAGTAATGATCAGGCCACCCCTACCCCATGCTGCCCTGAAGAACAGTGCTTGGAATGCAGTGTATGGCTTGGGAAAAAGGCTGCCACAGACCCTGCTTTACAAATATGCTCCCCTCCTTTAGACCTGCCTCATCACTTGTCTGGCCCCGCACATGCCCGGCTAGCTCTCTCCACTGAGGCCCAGCCCTGAAGGATTATCCTCCACTAGAATTCACCCCTGCCAGCCCTGGCCATGCTGGAGCCTCCTACCTTCCACCCTGCAAACTTACTCCCCCAGGCAGCTCAACCAGCACCAACTCTGACCACGGTTTACATTTGCTTGGTGACCCACAGTCATGGTGTGGACTCTTAGTCCCTAAGAACTTTCGAGATGGTATTATTAGCTTCACTTTGCAGAGGAGGAAACAGGCAGAGGGGTGGGCTCACTCTGACAGTCATGCAGCTGGAAACCATGAGGGCTGGGACTTAAACTCTGGTCTTACGACTACATTATTCGTCAAGTATTATATTCCCTGAAGCTTCCCTGGTGGCTCCTCGGGAAAGAATCCACCTGCAGTGTAGGAGATGCTGGTTTGATCCCTTTGTCAGGAAGATCCCCTGGAGAAGGGAATGGCAACCTGCTCCAGCATTCTTGCCTACAGGTTTCCATGGACAGAGGAGCCTCGTGGGCTACAGTCCATGGGGTCACAAGAGTCACACAAGACTTAGCAACTAAACCACGACAACAACATCATTATTACTCCCACCCCTATGAGAAAAACCAGCTTCCTGGAGTTCAGGGCTCAAAAGCCTCAAGCACCTCTTCTCATTAAACTGTCCACTCCCTTAAGAGTTGAGGAACATCACTTCATCTTTCTGGGGCTGGTACCCGGCTACACAGGGGATGCCAATGAGCAGAGTGAATTTGACAGCCTGCATGAAAACTGGTTCCTCCCTCCATGGACAATCTCTGCACAGAAGGGTTTGAGCCTGGAGGAACCGGCTCTGCCCTGCCTGGTCCCAGGTCCAGGACTTACCCCGAAGGAAGTACTTGAAGGTCTCTTTCATCATTTCCTTGCAGATCTCAGGATGGGTGATGCTGTTGAGCAGGTGCCGCCGGTCGGGCTGGTTAAAGATCAGGTCGCCCAGGACCTTGCGATCGATGTCGCCGTTCTCCAGCAGGACCTCGGTGCCAAAGGCCTCCACGATGCGCCGGTGGGCCGGGTATCCCGGCTGGACAACTGGGGCAGGAAGAGGAACCTGGGTCATTCTCTGGAGCCTCCAGGCCAACAAGGACACTCCCAGGGGCTACAGGCAAAATGATGGGGCAACCCAGGGGTGCTTTCAGCTGGAGCAAAGACAAAATGAGGGAGACTTCCTTGATGGTCCAGTGGTTGAGATCCACCTGCCAATGCAGGGGACGTGGGTTCGATCCTTGGTTCAGGAAGATCCCATGTGCTGAGGGAGCCACTAAGCCCACATGCCGTAACTACTGAGCCCGTGTGTCTAGAGTCTGTGCTCCACAACAAGAGAAGCACCACACTCAGAAGCCTGTGCACCGCAAGCAGAAAGCAGCCTTCTTTCGCTGCAACTAGAGAAAAGCCTGTGCAGCAATGAAGACCAAGTGTAGCCAGAAATAAATAAGTAATGTTTTAAAAATCAGAGGAGGGAAAGCAGTTAGGGAGGGGACCAGAGTACACAGAATCCCTCGTGTTGGTCATGGGGTGAGGGGAGGGGGAGGGAAGAGTGAGCAGAAGAGGGGGGGCCACAGGGGCTGGGAGCAGGAGGCCAGGCTGATGGGAAAGGCCTGTGAAAAGGTGAGGCCTGATGGAAGGAAGGAAGCAGAGAGGAGCTGCAAGGTACAGCTGTGCCCACAACTCACTGTGCCGGGCAATGATGTCCACATCGATCACCGCACAACCCAGCTGCTGGAACACCTGGATCACTGAGCTCTTGCCTGAAGCGATGCCCCCTGTCAGGCCCACCAGGAACATCTTCCCAGGAAGGAGGGAGGTCGGTGAGACCAAGAACCAGGAGTCTGGAGTCACAGGGGCCAAGCTCCCCAGTGGTGAGGGTCCTCCACAGGAACGCCGGAAGGACCTGCCCATGGGACAGAGCAGGCCTGGTCAGTGTGGGGCCAAGAGGCTGAGGGAAGGTGAAGCAAAGGCAGGCAAAGCAAGGCAGACACAGCCTGGCCAGGCAGTGCCACGGCTTGAGCTTCAGGGGCTCTGGATCCACCTGAGACAGAAAACTCTTTACCGGGAGGCCTCCGGTATTTTAAAAACATTCACAAAGAAGGCAAACTAACACTATGTAAATTTAGCCATCAAAACGCTGAGCAGGAAGAGCAAGGTCAAGTGCTGTTAAGCAGACAGAGCTTTCTGGAGGTGGCGATACCCCACTGAGGGCAAACTTCCCACAGGAAGGGGACAGCTGTCCCTCTGGGGTGAACCCCAGCCTCCGCTTCCTCGTCTGGACAAGAGGCTCACAAGAGGAAACGGCCTGCCCGTGTGCCCTAGCGCTAGAACTGGGACAGCCTGGGCAGCTGGTCGGAACTGAGAGGAATAATCCCAACTCCTCATCGAAGAAGTGACCGAGGTGAGGAGCCCAGCCGCAGGCAGGCTGGGTGGCCACTTAGCCCAAAGTTTGGAGAAGGATGCAGCATGCCAAGAATAATGAGGAAAGGATGACAGGCTTGGCAGGGAGACAGCCTTAAACCTGGCGTCGCGACTTGCGGCTCTCAGACCGAGAAGTTGCAATACAGCCCAGAGGCTAGAAGCATGTATCCCTTCAAATTCAGCTCCTCCACTTACATGCCATGCAATCCAGGGCAAGTCACTTGCCTCTGGGAACCTGAGTTTTCTCATCCATAAAATGGGGTAAAATGGGGACGACAGAACCTGCCTCCTAAGGCCGTTGTGCAGAAACTCTGCAGACTGACTGAGAAAATGCATCTGTAGCCCTTAGCGCACTACCACTCACATGGTAAATAACCAGGAATGGAGGTGAGGGTGCTGGTGCAGGGTGGACGCTGGGGGTTATGCTCTTGTGGCAAGGCACGGAAAGGAAAAAAGACTTTCATGAAATTAGGTCTCCATTCCTGCAACTGCAGACTCTCACCATAGATTTTAAGCTATGTTGCATTTTCAGTAAACATGGTTACCATGTCCTGGACTTTGATCCCAAGCTGGGAGAAATTAGATCAAAGGCCAGGTCTCTCTCATCCTTCCTTCAGAAGTGTCAAAGGAAGCATTTCCAGGACCTTGAAATCTGTCACAGGACTTTTTTTTTTTTGGTTAAACAGCAGACTACTGTCCTGATTACACTTTGCTTGAGCTTATATTCCAGTAGTCATGTACGAATGTGAGAGTTGGACCATAAAGAAGGCTGAGTGCCAAAGAATTGATGCTTTCAAACTGTGGTGCTAGAGAAGACTCTTGTGAGTCCCTTGGACAGCAAGGAGATCAAACCAGTCAATCCTAAAGGAAATCAACCCTAAAATACTCATTGGAAGGACTGATGCTGAAGTTGAAGCTCCAATACTTTGGCCACCCGACACGAACAGCTAACTCACTGGAACAGACTCTGATGCTGGGAAAGACTGAGGGCAAAAGGAGAAGAGGGCGGCAGAGGATGAGATGGTTGGATGGCATCACTGATTCAACAGACATGAACTTGGGCAAACTCCAGGATGGTGAGGGACAGGGAGACCTGGCGTGCTGCAGTCCAGGGGGTCACAAAGAGTCAGACACGACTGAGCTACTGAACAACAATACTGAAATGAGCCTGCCTCTCCTGAGGACACACCAGTGATGGGGAGGCAGCCGCTTGGATGTGGGCAGGCTGGCTGGGTGGCTCGGGGTGACACCAACCTAGAAGCTGAAATCTGCCCGGGCTCATTCTCATTCAGGGAAGCCTGGGATGGAGACAGGAAAATATCCACCAGTCACCATCCAAACGTAGTTCTGACTAAATTATTAAACCGTTTACAAAGACTGCTCCTCAATCTCTGAGACTGGAGTTGCCCTCAGGTAGGTTTCCCCACAGCTTACAAAAGAGGAGTTAAGGGTTCAGCTGTGAAAGAATTTGTTTTTGGTCCACTCAGCTGATGCTTTGAAATGGAACACCCAACAGCGGCATTCTTCATCCCAATGGTCTCCTATTGTCCCTAAAGCCCTGGGTCTGCTCTTCTGCTGAAGACACACCTGGAGGCACAGAGTGGGGCCGGAGAACTGGCCTCAGCTGAAGGAAAGGACGGGGCCTGCTTCTCCGCAGGGGCCTGACACCTCATCAGTGAGAGCAAGCCGCTGCCACCTGGTCAACCGAGTGTTCTGAGTTGGGTAAGGGAGCCTGGAAGACCACGTGGCTGAGCAGACCTCACCTCCTGCCTGCACACAGGACAGGACCCTTCTGGAGACCTACTGCACCAGGTCTCAGGGGAGAGGGGTGGAGGCACCCAGGGAGTTCTGCTGTGTCCCAGGGCTTGGGACGGGCTATTTGTTTATGATGGTATAGACTGAGAACCAGAGAAGAGGGGACTTGCCCAGGATCACAACTAAAAGCAGAGCCTGGATGGAAATCAGGGCTCCTAACTCTGTGTCCAGACCTCTGCCTTCATGTACTCAGAGAATGGGAAATTAACTTACATTTAAATTCAGACGAAATAAGGAGGGTGCGTCTGTCTACAGGGGTGGAAGAAAAATGATTTCTTAATGATCACACTGGTTTCCCTCTGCAGAACAGGGGGCCGAGTCTAAGGCATGACCACCAGGGCGCAGGCTCAGTGTCTGCCCCTGGCTCCTGGGGTAACCTAGTGAGGATCCCCCCTTCTTGGGGCCCTGGCTGACAATCTGTAGAAACAGACTCACAGTGGCTTGGCCTCCGCTGGGAGGGGCGAGGGGATGGAGGCGTGCATGCCCTGGGAGGCTGTGAGCCCCTGGCTTAAAGACAAATACCAGCTGTTCCAGTCCCATAAGCCCCTCCATAGCTTGCTCCCTCACAAACCGCTGACTGAGCCCCTCTGGGCTTTGCAGCAACCAAAGTGAAACCCAGGTCTTGCCCCTCAGGAAAGCTTGGTGAGACAGTAACAAATGAAACCAGCCAAGAAGAGAACACTGACAGGTGACAGAAAGCTGTCACATGGTACCCACCTTGGGGCTGGGGAGTGCCGTTCTGCCCCCAGGGGCCGCCCGGACCCTCAAGGCTCAGCAAGGAGGAAAGGTTTAGGTTCCAAGCTGCCTGGAAGTCAGGCCCCTGGTCCCACCCAGACCTCCCCCGTAGCTCTGCCCCAGGCACCTACAGGAGCGGTGACCACCTCTGACATCCTCTTCTGGTGTGGCTCAAAATTCATCACTCTGTAGAATCCGCTCCAGTTCCCCTCACGGCACTGCCATCCTAAAGCTGGCTGTGATCTGAATCCCCTGTGAAACTTTAGAAAAAGTGTAGAAGAAACCCAGCGTCCACCCTAGGCCCCTCTCTCTGAATCTAGGGCGCAAACCCGCGTCCCAGCCAATCAGACACCAGAACCCCGGTAAAAATGGAAGGCCGTGGACTGGAGTTGAGAGGCCTGGTCCCAGCCTCTGCACTCTGCCAGAAAACTAGCTGTGATTTTGGGAAGCCTCCTCGGCAGCCTGGCCCAAGGGGGGAAGTGCTCCGAAGAGAGAAACAGCGGAGCTCCAAACACCTGGCCCCGTCTGCTCCTCTGTCTCCACACCTGTAAACATGGGGCTGGACTTCCAGCAGGAACAGCAGCAGCCCCGGGGTAGGCTGTGAGTCACGCTGGTGTGTCCTTCCTCCCCTCCTGTGGTCCAGCGAACTTCCCAGGGTGACCAAGGAATGACAGGCCCACTGGTGGCCGGCCGTCTCCCTCCTCAGCACCCAAAGCTGTTCAGAGCGTTGGCTGAGCTGGAGAAGGAAGGACAACACCAGGGCCCACAGCGACAAAGAGAAGCCAGTGAGTGGGAGCTGGATTCCAGAACTGATTCCGGGCCTGGGATCCCGGAGGGGGTGAGGGGAGCCACATCCAGTCTTTTCTTGTCCCTCTGTCTCCACATCAATGGGAGGCAGCAGGGAGTAAAGAAAGGGTAAGGACTGGGATTGGGGGAGGTCTTCAGCCCTGTGAGGTGACGACAGAATTCTGTTGTGCTCCACTACTGCTGGGCTCCTTGGTTTTAACCTCTTGGGCCCCCATGGTCTGGAGATGACAAAGAAAATACATTTGGGAAGGTTGATCTCCCTTGGAATCTCCCCTGGCAGGGTTTCTTAGGGAACAATGAGTGGACTGCTTCACGGGCCTCCAGACGGCCCCGTGCCATCTGGGGAATTCTCAGTCCACCATGCCCACCCTGCTAACCTAAGCCACCGCACCCTAGACCCCTGCAGGAGCCCGTGACCTGGCAACCCCTCCCCCCAGTCCCTGCCTCACTTCTCTCAAGGCAGCCAGGCTCGTGGCTTAACGTGAACATCTGCTCCTGTCATTCCCGTCTAAAATCTTCGATGTATTTCTCCTCCTCCTCGACTTCGGAGGTCTCTGGGTCCTGTGATACCTCTCACTGTCCACCCCCGCTCCCATCCCCTCCGTCACTCCTCGTCCGCACCTGTGCTCGTCACATGTGCCTGCTGCCTGTCCCTGAACACGCAGGCTCTTTCCTACCTCGGAGCCTCCACGTCTGTGGTTCCCCTGTCCGCCACCCTCACCTCCTGGCTGACTCCTCGAGTCATCCCTTCAGCCAGTCAGGCACCAGGCACTGTTGAGAACAAGGGCGCCTGCCCCCACGGAGCTCACACTCCACTGAAGGAGGCAGTTGGGGAGGTATAGAAACAGAAAGGTCACAATATGTGAAGCAGTGCTAAGTGGGGGAGGGGATCAGGAAGGACGGGGGTCCTTGCTTTAACTGAGGGACCAGAGCGGTCACTCTGAGTCAGGACCTGACAGCAGCAGGGAGCAGGTCACCTCTCTCAGTACAGCCTCGTGCCCCTCTTAATCCACACTGGGCCCCTCACACCTCTCACCACTTCCTTTTCTCTTCTTCCCTTGTGCCCACCCGGCTTTGTACTTCTGTTTGCATGATGATGATTAGATAAAATAAGCTCCACAAGGCCACAAGCTGTGTCCAGCGCTTGGACCTTTTGTCCCTAGCATCTAGTCCAGGGTCCAGGGTCTGTCACTCACCAGGTGAGTGATATTGGTCACCTTATTTAACCTTCCTTTGAGTTATTTAACCCTCATCTGTAAAATGGAGCTAAGGACCCCTACTCTTGGTTGCCATGAAAAGTAAATGAATTAATATATGTAAAGTGCTTAGAACAGTACTTAGCACCCACGGAGCTCTCAACCAAAGCTCCCTTTTCATTTGGATAGTGTTTGATGATCATCGTAGAATGAATAACAGAACAACTCCATGAGCAGGGAAGGGGACCGGAAATACTTGGGGTCACATTCTCCCTTCATCGGCACAGGGGAGGCTCCCAGCATGCTCCTCTATCCATGAGAACACACTGCTCACTGCTAGTAAATCCCTCCTGGAGAAAAGTGGAGACAAACAGAACCCCCGGCGGCTTCAAGCAGAGTAAGGGACTGATATGTGAATGGACATTCTCTGCTCCCTCAGGAGAGCTCAGGGCTTGGTTGGGAGCGAGTTCTCTTGTTCTGCGTATCCCAAGCAACAGCCCCACACCTGCCGGCTGGGGCCAGGAGACTGCTCCCTCATTAACTTCCAGCCTCCTTCCTCCTCTGCAGCCTCTCAGGATTTCACCCTGGGCCGGCCTGACCGGCCACGAGTCTTTCCTTTGAATTACTTTCCAAAGCGGGTGTATCCACTTTGCTCCAATGATCAATATAATCATTCATGAAAACGAGTTGTTCCCTACCTTGGGACCCAATTATTTTCTTGTGGAACCAGAGGTTGCAAAAATATATTGTTTTCCAGTTAACTAGTAAGTGCTATTTTTATCTACGCTTTCCCCATCCTGATCTTTCATTATTGGTGAGAGGCTGCTGTTTAAACCTGAGTCCAAGTTCTCCTCAACCGCTGGACCTATATTAAACCAGCACCTCCTCCTCCGGGTTGCCAGGAGCTGGAGGGAGTCCCCAGAGCAGGTGTGGCGCTCAGCCTGCCTCTCCCTCTGCCCTGCCACCACCAAGGGAAGGCAGGTCTTTCTTCTACAGCCCCCTCCAGGCACACACCACTGCTCCAGGGAGGTTTTATGGGTGGACAGGGAGGTTGTTGGAGAAGGCAATGGCACCCCACTCCAGTACTCTTGCCTGGAAAATCCCATAGATGGAGGAGCTGGGTAGGCTGCAGTCCATGGGGTCGCTAAGAGTCGCACACGGCTGAGCGACTTCCCTTTCATTTTTCACTTTCATGCATTGGAGAAGGAAATGGCAACCCACTCCAGTGTTCTTGCCTGAAGAATCCCAGGACGGCAGAGCCTGGTGGGCTGCCGTCTGTGGGGTCACACAGAGTCGGATACGACTGAAGTGACTTAGCAGCAGCAGCCCCAGCAGGGAGGTTGTTTGGACTGGACAACTATGCTAGTGCCACACAGAAAAATGATCACAGGGAAGGCCAAACCCCAGGGGCTGTGAAGTCAAGGGCCTCGGCTGGGATGGCAGCCACGTGGCCTTGGGCAATATTCTCCAGCGCTGTGGGCTTCTGTGTCCTTAAATATAAAATGGGATTAATAATGACTACTTGGGACTTTCCTGGTAGTCCAGTGGTTAAGACTCCAAGCTCCCAATGCAGGGGACCTGGGTTCAATCCCTGAGAGGGAGCTAGGATTCTGAATGCTGCATGGCCCAGTCAATAATAACTACGCACAGGGGTTTCATCAGGGCTGAACGAGGTACATATGCCACCATCGCCTCATCTTTCCTAACTCCACGTGTGACACGTCTGTGGTGGCGGTCTACTCCTTTCCCTGAAGGGCACCTCTGTCCTTTCAGCTGCTCAACCCCAAACCCTGAGCATCCTTCCGGTTCCTCTCTCACAATCTTCATCCAACCCACCTGCCCCCTGCCAGCTCTACCTCCCAGACACGCCTGGTTCCCCCCAGCCCCGCGTCTGGCTCCCAGGTCACTGCAGTGAGTGATCTGCTGCCGCCTTTGCGCCCTGACAGTCTGCTGGTCACACAGCAGCTAGTGTGATCCTAAGTCAGATCACATCACCTCTCCGTCTCAGAGTTCCTGTGTGTCTCCGGAGAGACTCAGCTCCAGCCTCTCTGGGCACCTCCTCCCACTCCTCCCATCAAATGAGACTCTCCAGTCATCTTGGCCCCTTGATACCCCTTGACTGTGTTGGGCACCTCCCACTTCGGGCCTGTGGACATGCTGGCTGTTCCTTCCACATGCAGGACCCTTTTCCCAAAGGTCACAAGACCCCTTTCCCCTTCTCTGTCCCACTGCTACCCAATTAGACTGTCCTGAATATATAAAGTAGCATCCCTCTGTTTCCCTCATGTTCCACTTTTCTTCACTGTGCTTATTATTATCACCCCTCAAATATGTCTACGTGATTATTTGATGTAATGTGCCTCTCCCCCTAGAATCCGAGCACTATTGTATTTAAGGTGCTTAAAACAGGGCCCAATAAGTAGAAGGGCCTCAAAAAGCATCTATTGAATACACAAAGTGTTAGTCGTTCAGTTTGCAACCGTACAGACTGTAGCCCTCCAGGCTCCTCTGGCCACGGAATTCTCCAGGCAAGAATATTGACGTGGGTAGCCATTCCCTTCTCCACAGGATTTTCTCGACCCAGGGATCGAACTCTGGTCTCCTGCATTTTGGGTATTTTTTACCATCCGAGCCACCAGGGAAGCCCCTGAATACATGAAGCACACAGCTAAATGTCCAGCTCATGGGTAAGCAGGGTTAGGGTTAGTTGCTCATTCTGAGGCAGGAGGCAGATGCCCCTACCCCCACCCCCCAGGGTAAAAAAAAAATGGAGATTCATTCTCTATTGACCAAAAAACTCCAAGACGTTAATAGCAGGACAATTAAGGGAGGAGGCTGGACCCTGCAGAGACCACATATTTCTCATTCCTGAAGTCAGGAGACCTCCCTGAACACACGTGGGCCGAAAAGGTTCCTAGGAGGCCAAAGGGGAATCATGTCAAGGGATGATCTACCCAGATGCTTTTTCGGTAGGATCCATCTTGGCTAAAAGATGCGTACGCCCACATGGAAGGATCTTAAGATATAACGAATATGGACCGTGAACCAGGCAAATCATAATGACTGGCCAAAGGAAATAGGGAAGAAATACCCCATAAAAGTAATTCAAACTACCACGAAGGCGAGACTCAACAACTCAGGGACCCTCCCTTTGAGTCTGCCCCGTGTGTCTAGCCACACGTACTGTACTCTTTCCTCCTAATAAATACTTTACTTGCTTCACTACTTTCCATCTTTGTGGAAATTCTTTTCTGCAGAGCTAAAGGGCCAGGGCCCTTGTCACTTACCACTGGTCTAGTGGCTAGGATCCAGTGCTTTCACTGCCGCGACCCAGCCTCAACCTCTGCTTGAACCCAAGCCCCACTCCAAAGCCACTGCAGGCTGAGGTCACATGAGATCAATTCTAGCAAATATACAGGGATACATACATGAATTAAAAGAAAACGTTCCACTCAGCTTATTAAGAGAAGCATTTCAAATAAGAGTTAGGTTTAACAATGATTAAAACTAGTTGTTTTGGTCAGTTTTGTACTTTACAATTTTGGAACTCAGTCTAAAAGAAAATGTTTAACAGTATGACAACACAATTTTCAAAAATGTTTTAGTTTTTATAAGTATTTTTGTAGCAGAGCAGAACAACAAACCAAAGACTTTCAAGTATAAAACTGATTTGACTAGAAAAAGAAATTCTGCGGAGGAAATTAAGTGGAAATAGGAGTTTAAGGAGGAAAAAGTAACATGTAAAATTTCAACTGTTCAATAAAAGCTGGTTCATGTAATCTTTTGTAAGGATGAGGGAACATCAAATCACTATGGTATTTAGATTCCTTTGCAGACTTAAGTGCCTTGACAGTTTCATTTTTAAGATGTCAATATTTACAATTAACCAGAAATCACGGTCTTTGCAACTATTGAAACTTTCAGAGAAAAATTTAAGCAACCTAAAAATGTGAAGAGTGGGTAGTTTTCAAAAGGAAGCTGAGCTCAATGGCTACTGCTGGCCTGCCTTCAGTCGTAAAGGCACAGGAACCAAATGAGGTTCTGAGCCCTTTGAACACGCTTCCCATAGGGACAGATTCAGACCTTGCTCAAGAGACAGAAGAGGATTTGGGGGGAATTTAGGGCCCTCGTAAGGGAAAACTACCCCAACCGGATTGTCCACTTCCTATCTCTATTATGTTACCGTGTCCCCAGGCTTGTCTGCACCCTGCCAAATCCATCTGATTTACTTAGGCAAATCTGCACTCCCGGCCCCAAAGAAAACACATTTCAAAGTTTTCCATTTCCTCAACTTTAAAACTAGGACTCAATTTCAAGGTTCATTCGGGTGAAAATTTCCCCATAACTAAGAGACAGAAAATTTTTTGCAAACTTCGTAAACAAACTCAGCGCCAGAGGCGCCAACGCCTCCATTTGGGGAGCGGGGAGAGGGGAGAGAAGTAGGCTGCCCTTTTCATCAACGCAAGAGTTGGGAACTCCACGCCATCAATGTTTCACGTGAGCAAACAAGAGTCGGAGCGGTACCCACAGTCACACAACTGGAAATGGCAGAGGCTGGATTCAAAAATCAAGCAGATCTGACCACAAAAGTCTGAAGTGCAGGGGGTGGTTATTTAGTCTCTAAGTCGGGTCGACTCTTGCGGCTCCATTGACTGTAGCTGCCAGACTCCTCTGTCCATGGAATTCTCCAAGCAAGAACCCTGGAGTGGGTTGCCATTTCCTTCTCCAGGGGAGCTTCCCATCCCAGGGATCGAACCCGGGTCTCCTGAACTCTGCAGGCAGATTCTTTACCGAGTGAGCTACGAGGGAAGCGGCTTTGGCCTAAACCTTGGTTTAAATTCACTATTTCCACTGCTTTCTAGTTGTAAACCTGTTTCCACAGCTCTAAAACATCACCTTACTTAGTAGGGTTGTTGTCAAGGCAATGAGCCACGGAGGTAAAAGCGCTTGACCAAGAGCTGCTACATAGTATGTGCTCAATAAACTGTAACCGAGGCTCAAAAGAAAGGCGCGTATTCTACGCCAGCCCAGCACCGCTACTGCGCCGAGAATACGGCGCCTGGACACAATGCCTCCAGGCTGGACGAAGCCCTTCAAGCGCGGGAGCCTGAACGCCAGAGTAGACAAAGCGGCCCCAGGGGCCGCAAACCGGCCAGCCCCCTAACCCGGGTCCGGCCGCTCCCACTTGCCCATGCGGCGCGCTACGTACCCTGGGACTCTGACCCGGCTTGGCCGCCGCCGCTCGCCCAATCTCAGAGGCGCTTACTGGGTGGCTCTCTGAAGACAGGCGGGTGCTCGGGAGCGCGCGCACGTGGACCGGACGTCCGGCCAGCTGAAGGTGGGCGGGGCCGGCGACTGGGGGCGGGACCCGGAAGGCGCCCCTCCCTAGCGTGCTGGGCAGGTGGGGATCGCAGGATTATTCTGCTCTGGGCGCTAAAACATTCCCAAGCTGGAAGAAACCCGGGGCGGGCGGGGCCTAGCTTCAAGTTCAGGACTGGCCACCACTAGCTGTGCAGCCTCTGGCAATGGTTAACAATAGCCATGGTAGTGGCTACTGCCAAGTCTTAACAGCACTCTGTAAGCATTCTCCTTGAATCTTCACAGTCCTTGAGGTAGATACCATTACCATCCCCATTTTTTAATTATTTTGGCCTGGCTGGGCAGCTTGCGGGATCTTAGTTCCCCGACCAGTGATTAAACTCCACCCTCATCAGTGAAACTGCAGAATCCTAACCACTGGACTTGTTGCAGGAAGGGGAACCCCTTCCAGGGTCTGAAACTGGGCTCTTGTCTAACACTTGGAAATGAATTGTCCGAGGAGACACATGTGGTGACAAACCAAGAGATTTTATTGGGAAAGGGCTCCCAGCCGGAGAGCAGCAGAGTAAAGGAACCCAGGAGAACTGCTCTGCCACGTGGCTCGCAGTCTCTGGTTTCATGGTGATGGGATTGTGCTGTCTTTAGCCAATCATTCTGACTCAGAAGTCCTTCCTGGTGGTGGACACCTTGTTCAGCCAAGATGGATGCCAGTGAGAAGGATTCCAGGAGGTGGTCAGACATGTGGTGTCTCCTTTGGACCTTTCCGGAACTCTTCTAGTTGATGATGGCTTATTAGTTCTGTGTTCCTTACCTGGACTGTCTATCGTAAAACAACTCACGCAAATGGTTACTATGGTACCTGGCCAGGGTGGGCTGTTTCAGTCAGTGTGCTTCCCCTAACAGACTGCTAGGGAATTCCCAGAAACTGACATTTTAAAAAATATATATTTATTTACTTGGCTGTGTAGGGTCTTAGTTTTGGCACGTGTTATCCTTTGTTGTGGCACATAGCATAGATTCTCTAGCTGTGGTATGCAGGCTCAGTAGTTGTAGAAGCTGACATATAAAGGTTAATCCGTTTACCATGAATATTGGCTATGGAGCTCATTCTATGCTTACAACCCTAGCCAAGTCACTTAGCCTCTCTGCTCTTTCGAAATGCAAATATTGGCTACTGTGCTGCTTGTTGAAAGAATTGAAAATACATAAAAGCACCTAAGGGTGCTCCACATATAGTTCAGTTCAGTTCAGTCGCTCAGTCGTGTCCGACTCTGTGACCCGATGGATTGCAGCACGCCAGGCTTCCCTGTCCATCACCAACTCCCAAAGCCTACTCAAACTCATGTCCATTGAGTCGGTGATGCCATCCAACCATCTCATTCTTTGTCATCCCCTTCTCCCGCCTTCAATTTCCCCCCAGCATCAGGGTCTTTTCAAATGAGTAGGTAGTCCTTAACTCAGACCCTGCCTCCACCTCCCTCTTCCTAAACTGTCCCTCTGCTTTCAGCGGCAAGGCAGGAAGCTTGTCTTCACCGCTAGTGTGCTCAGCGCCTGGCCCAGGGTCCAGCATACGAGGGATCCAATAGATTGAAGGAGGAAGTAACCCAACATCTTTCTCTGATCACTCCAGTCCCTGAAACCTTTCTTCTTGAGGTCGGAAGCACTGACTGACATCACCCAATGAATAGGATTGCATCTCATGATCAAAGGGGCCATTTGGTCCAAACACCTGTTCAGTGTTTGAATCTCCTCCACATCATCTCTGCTTACTTTACTTGGACGAGTCCAGTGTCGGTGAATGCACTGTCTTTCCAGACAGCTTCATGATGTCTCTGAAATTCAATCTTGGCCGTTTTTCCTTAGGTAACATCTCTTCTATTCCACAGGGTCATATTAAAACAATTCTAATTCCTATTCTATAGAGCTAATGGCCCAGTCCTCTTCCTGGACTATACAACTTTCAGATAACCTCACTATGTGGTTCTCAATCTCTTGCCTACTTCTGTCACGTCAGAAGGATACCCAGATGCCCCCCACCCCCATCCCCATCAGTAACAATGACTGACCACGGCAGTGATAGAAATAAGATGCCTTCGCCTCCCCCAGGGTATCAGGCTATTCCGAGGGGCATATTGTTAGGCAATCCCTTCAAGATAATCCTTTTCCCCTCCGGATTCTGCCTTACAGTATTGTGAGCTAGCGATGTACAAGTGGGGGCTCTAATTAGCCATCTTTGTGGTCCAATCTGCCAACAGCAGCTGCATCTCTGCTCTGGGGTGATCCTGGAGGCTGAAGGGCAGCTTCAGGGGCTTCAACCCAGGAACTTCCTCTGAACTGAAGCTCTGTCTTTGCAGTTTTGAGGTGATGTCATCAAGGACTTTTTCAGCTCAAACACATACGCTCTGTTATTTTGGATGGCAGTTACTTTGAGCTGGCTTGGACTGCGTACACAATCTTACTTCATCCTGATAATGACCTATATTTCAGTCACCCCTGTGTCCTTAGCATCTACCATGACGCCCAGACCACAGAGCTACTTTAAGTTGTTTGGTGCCCTCCGAGTCCAGTAGAGATGACTCCTTTGACTCCTAGGTCTTTGACTCAGTTCTTAAAATTAAACTTACTTTCCGTATATTTATTTTAAATAAATATTAATATGCAATTAACTTTATACTATCCCTCACAAATATCATTAATATTTATTCTTTATTAAATAGCTTAAAAGAAAAAAAAAGACTTCCCAGCTGGGAGATAAAGTCCAAACTCTGAAGATGAGCCTGAAACTCAAGGCTTTCTATGACCTGGCCCCTGATCACTCCTCCAAACATATGTTCTACCATATGTCTTACCATATGTTCCCCCTTGGGAAAGGCAAAGGAAGAAGGCAATTTAGTTACTGCACTAGACTTTGCATGAAAACAACAGGTTCAAGTCCAAGCTCATCCTTAGCAGCAGTGAAACACTGGACAAATCATTGAACTTCTGTTCTTCTCATCGTAAAACAAGAATTATAGCAGCCCTGTTTACTGCACAGAGTCAAAGAAAACAACTGATGGTAGGGATCAAACGAGACAGTAGCGTGTGAGCTCATTTTGTGAGTAATAAAGTGCTTTATGCACATGAGTGGTCACCATACCATGTGCTCCTGCCTCTGCCCCTTGTCTGCGTTTCCACATCCTGAAGCACTTGTCACTTCTTTCTCACTATTCACTCATTTATCCAGTCATACATTAATTAATCCAACAAATATTAATTGAGGGCTTGGACTTCCCTGTGGCTCAGTAGTAAAGAATCCCCCTGCAATGCAGGGGACATGGGTTGGATCCCTGAGTTGGGAAAGATCCCCTGGAGTAGGAAATGGCAACCCACTCCAGTATTCTTGCCTGGGAAATCCCATGGACAGAGGAGTCTGGTGGGCAATAATCCATGGAGTTGAAAAAGAATCGGACATGACTTGTTAAACAAGAACAAAAAACAATAGTGTGCTGGCCCAAATGATAAAAAAGTGAGGAAAACCCAACCTGTTCTGTCTTCATAGAACACAGGGTCTTGGGGTGGGTGGGGGGAAATGGTTGCAAATTGAACAACCACACAAACTAAAGTAAAACTGCAGAGAGACTTCTCTGGTGGTTCAGGGGCTAAGACTTGGTGCTTTCAATGCAGGGGGCCTGGGTTCAATCCCTGGTCAGGGAACTAGATCCCTTGTGCCACAACTAAGAGTTTGCGTGCAGCAACTAAAACCTGGTGCAGCCAAATAAATAAATAATTTTTAAAATTAATAAACTTAAAAACTGCAGCTGTGACTCCAGCTCAGGAGTGGGTCCAAAGGGCCCCCCAAAATGATCATGATGGGGGAGTCCAGGGCTTAAGTTGCATCCAAGGCCTGGTTTGAGTCCTGCTTTCTCTAGGAAGCTTTTTCTAACCACCCTGGCCCAGAGGTCTGCAGTGCCTGCCCCACCCCCATCTTTAGTTAACTTATCTATCCAGTTCATTTAATCATACCCAGTCAGGCCTTGTTATTTTGGTATCAAGTGTGCCTGGTTTTCCCGATTTCACTGGAAGTGCCTTCTGGGCAGGGAATGCCTGGCACTCTTTTAAATCCCACAGCACCAAGCAGAAGGCTGAGCCCACTGTGGTCCAGGGACCTGGTTTATCAGGGACTGTCACATGGAAAAAGGATGCCCTTTCTGAGCGTGAGTTCTAGGGGGGGACAGGGAGCTACCAAAGACCATCTCTCCAGCCCCTATTTCACAATCGAGCCCACTAGCCCTGTTTTTCAGAGGAGAAAAGCTCTTTCCTAGGAAAGCCAGGATGTTGCCCAGTATGATCTTTCTCCAACAAAAATTGCATCATCTTTCTCCCCAGTTAAAATCCTTCCATGTCTCACACTCTTCAGGGTAAAGTCCAAACTCTTCAGTATGGCAGCTGCATCCCTTCCCAGTCTGACTTCTGGCTGCCTCTCTGGTCTCAACTTCCAAAATGCTCCTCACACTCCAAGCTGGCCACATCATTCTCCTTTGTGATACCTCCAAAGCAGCCACTTTCATTCCTTCTGCCTAGGATGTCCACCCAGTCTGTCTGCTTCTGCTACCAAAACTCAGCTCAGCCGTCTTCTCCAGAACCCCATTCCCCAGGTTAAGGATTCCACCTCTAGGCTCCTGCTACATCCTGTGGCCACCCCTCAACTCTTTTCTGCACTGTGTTCTGTCAGACCAGACACCTTCCAACTGATGGAGGGACCGAGGGAGGGGACTGTGTTGGTCCATCCCTAATTGTCTACCTTCTGCCCCAGAGCCCAACACATCAGGACATGAGTGTTCCAAGCCACTGGCTAAATGAATCATAAAGGTGACCTGGCTTATGCCTTCCTAGGCCCATCTGAAGAAAGGGATCTCTGATCTGCTGGGAGCACAGCAATGACCTTGATCTGTGATGGACATCATGAGAAAGGTTGTTTTTTGATCACCAGGAGTGATGCTGACTTTCTGGGAGGGGAAAACACTTTACTGCTCTGTGTGCACTGTCTCAGATGAGGACACTGAGGCTCAGAAAGGATAAGTGAGTTGCCTAAGTGACTTGGTGGGTCACAGGCAGAGCTAGGACTTAGAAGCCAGGGAGTTAGAATCTGGAACCTACTCTTAATGACTATATTCTCTTGTCTCCAGTAATAATCGAGAAGGAATAATGGAGGTATGAACACTAGGAGTAAATTCCAGAATCTGCGGAGGTTTACAGGCACATCCTTCGGCTATCCTTTGGGGCCTGCTGTACCTTGCTCACTTGTATGAGGCTCTTGCCAGAATGGGTGGGTAGGAAGAGCCAGCCGAGCTAGATGGGAAAACTGTGCCACTGAAGTGTGTTGAGGAGCTCAGAAAGCTGGGACCAAAGAAAAAAAGGAACAAGACTTAATTGAAAAATATGTAAAAACTATCTAGAATTACACAGGATTATATGCTTTTTTTTTTCATTTTTAAAATTATTTATTTTTGGCTGTGCTAGGTCTTTGTTGCAGAGCTCAGGCGTCTCACTGCAGTGGCTTCTCTTGTTGCAGAGCACAGGTTCTAGACCGCTCAGGCTTCAGTAGTTGTGGCACACAGGCTTAGTTACTTAGACATTCAAGTAAGCTCAGGCATTGAAGTCACATGTGGCAAAATTCAGTCATTAAATGGACATTAAAAAAAAAAAGGTGTTGGGGACTTCTCTGGTGCTCCAGTGGCTAAGACTCAGCACTCCCAATGCAGGGGGACTGGGTTTGATCCCTGGTCAGGGAACTAGATCCCACATGCTGCAACTAAGAGCCAGTACAACCAAAAAAAAAAAAAAAAGATATTTCTTAAATAAAATAATAAACATAAAGTTTTTAAAAAGGTGTTGAGAATTCCCTGGTGGTCCAGAGGTTAGGACTTGGTGCTTTCACTGCCAGGGTTAGGTTCAGTCCCTGGCTGGGGAACTAGGAGTCTATAAGCCACCACGTGGCATGGCCGAAAAAAAGAAAAAAACAAACGAAGTGTCACATATACTCAATTTCTTTTTTTTTTTTTTAATTTTTTTTAAAAAACGTAAAAATTTAAATTTTTACTATAGAGAAATCAGGAATCCTACGAAATCTAAGATTTTAGAAGATTCTAACTTGGATTCCAGAACCTTGGACTCATACTTGCATTCTGAGCTTGGTCACCTTAGTCACATTGCTTGCCTATCTACCAGAAAAGCTCTCCACTGAGCCAAAACTGCTTGGTTTGCAGTAAAATACCATGCAGGGTGTCTTACTTAAGCTTTAGATTGCAAGAATGGCAAGGGGCCAGACACCAGCACCATCATCCTCCATAATCACTCTTCATGAGCTCCATTTCATTAGCCTTCATTCAGCCTCCGCAAATCTGTAGGAAAAGAAAATACAGGGCTGGGAATTAGAATACCAGAAATGAGTTCTGGTCCGAGGTCTGCAACTAGGTATCGCTGTTTTTTTTTTTTTTTTTTTTTTTAATTTTTCCAAGCACAGTTTTCTTCAAGCCTCCTTCACAAAGTCACATGAGCTATTATAACTGAAATACTTAGAAAAGTTAAATCCATCTAACACATGTAAGGCTTTATTATCTTCTCTGACCGCCTCCTTTTGCCTGCATTGCATATAAAGCATCCTGCTGACCACAGTCTTGGCCCCAGAGAGACAAGAAAGGGTAACAGTTTTCAGGCTGAGCAGGAGTCTTTGCCTTCCAAAGTCAAATATAAATGATTGTGGGTTACCTGCTACTTCGGATAATATTATTAACACTTCTGCTCTTGCCACTGGTATAAGATCAAGCATTGACTATATTTAGCTCTCTTTTGTTTTGCTTCCCTGAGTCAGAAGGGAAATACTTCTTCTCACTCTATTCCTCTTCCCACTCTGAGAGTATCCCAAAGGCAAGATCATTTCCCTTTTTGGCTGGATCATTTCATGCAGCTCTCTGATAAGAACTTGTCCTTCCCTCAACACCCACATAACCCAAGCTGAATGGAAAATCTCTAGGAATGGTAAGCATGTCTTTGGGCTCTGCCTCAACACTCCGGTGTGATTACTCAACCACAGGGGTTAGACCCAAAGGACTGGAGCATTCAGTCAAGGCTAAAAATAGCTTAAGATGTCAAAATTACCTTCTAATAACTGATTTACTTGGGTAGATGTATGAGGTATTGGGACTTTAGTGGTAAAGAATTTGGAAGAGTTTAAGTCATATCCATATGCGTATACTTCTCGCCTCCCCCCCACTCCACCCCCGCCACTTAGCTATTAGATTGTCCAATTTACCCACCAGTTTTGGGTCCAAGTTTCTTGTCTGTGAAAAACGTGAGTAGTGCCCACCTTCTAGACTTGTTGAGAAGATGGCAGTAAGTAATTGAGTAATTGTGGAGGGCTGCTGCGGAGAATGAAAGGGACTCTGTGTGGGGAAGAGCTTCAGGCCAAGAAGGGCTAAGGCCTGACAGAGCAGTCAGATGTCATTGGTCAGGACCAATGCTCCGCACATCACAATCCACCGCCTTTCATGAGGCCTCGATCTACCAACGACCACGGGCCACCCAGAATCCTGAGCGAGTAAAGGCGGCCAGGAGCCAGCCAACTTGGCTTCTTGCAGAAGGGCACTCCAAGAAAATCCTATGCATTTGGGCTTCCAGTGGGTCGCAGCCGCAGGCCTCAAGGCCTCTTACTTACCTGAGAATGGTAACGGTCCTTAACGGCAGCCAATAACGGCTCAGAGCCGGCAGAGGTCAAATCTAGGATTTTGGAGCCCACGCCCAAAACCCTAAACTGCATCGAACTACAACTCCCAGCATGCGAAGCGACCGCCCGGGTGGCGGAGCGTGGGCCTCGACAACCCCGGGCCCTTCTTTCCTCCCGCGCGGCCGAGCTCCCAGAACTTCCGGATAGTGCTGGCTCCCCACCCACGACTGCCTCCTCTCTAGATTTCTGGGTATTGTAGTCCATCTTGTTCCGGTTTCCCGGGAATAACCTGCTCCTAGCTACGGCTACTTTCGCCACAAAAACTACAAAACCCAGAATATCGCGCAAGTTCCCCTTGTCCAATAGGAGCCCCCCATGTAGCGAGGCGCGGAGGCCGGCTCTCGCAACTCAAGATGGCGGACGAGAGTGATACAGCAGTGAAGCCGCCGGCACCTCCGCTGCCCCAGATGATGGAAGGGAATGGAAACGGCCATGAGCACTGCAGCGATTGCGAGAACGAGGAGGACAACAGCTACAACCGGGGGTAATGAGATCCTCGGAGTCCAATTCCCATCCAGTCCGCCACAACCTGGGTCTCTGGGGTGCGGGGAAGTCACCGGGAGCTTAGTGTAGCCCTACCCCCACATTCCTATTGGCTGAGATATTGGTATCCTGTCTGGCGATTGGTTGCTGTCTTTGTCATTTATCGGGGGTGGGTGCTCAGTTTGTTAAGGCCCAGAGACATTCAATACTTTTATTATATAAAAGTTCTGTGTAATGTTCCCGTCTTGTGGCTCATGCGCTTCCGGGGAAAAGAACATGTTGGACGATGGCCTTCGATGGCACAACACAGGTCAACCTAACAGTACAGTTCAAAAGGAATGTTACTTACAGTGGTGGTGTGTGAACAACGTGATTAGCAGTAAACGAATAATAAAACGTTTCACTGCAGTTCACCTTCAAGGAGGAAATTCATCAGGCTATACCAACCATAATTATGTTGTAAAAATATCACTACTAGAGAATCCCAAGATATAAACTCACCTTATAAACCCTATGTAATTACTGTATGATAATATTTTGATGTATATGGTGTCCGCTGCTCCAAATGATCCATAAGTTTCCCGAGCAATATACAATTAGGTCTTTCAGTATCTTTGCTCTATTAACTTTGCGAAGTAGCTTCGAACTTCAAGAAATTGAGTGATGGTGCTTCCTTGGACAGTTGGGAAGTGGTTTAATACTTCGTCTCCTGTACTTTAGGGTCTTGCTTCCGATTAACTATTCCTCGGGTAGAAGGAGCGCGTCAAACGTTTTGAGTGTTGAGCTTCCAAATTTAAGCCACACCCGATCATTTCTTTTTCCTCACATTGTTACAGTGGCTGGCGCAGAGGCTCACTCTCCTTATCTATATGTATGTTTCCTAACGGAAAGTCATGAGAGACTCTTGGATGTAAAACTTTGGCTGAGCCTTTGATGGTCTGATTTTCGTAGCCATCTTGTCCTTTTCTGAATCAATCGGTTGGTGGTAGCCCTGGAGGTAAAAGTGGAAGGTTGAGGTCTTTGGATAAACTTTAAAGAGAGATTCTGTTACCTTGAGGTGATAGGAGAACAAAGGATTATTTAAATGGCTTATAAGTGGCTTGTGATGAATGCTTAGGTTAAAAGATCTAGCTTTATGTTCTTCAGATAGCTTTAAAACCACAAGAAGATGTAGGGGAAAAGGAAGCTTGTCAGATTTGGTTTTTATAGGACTGTGTTCTTTTGCACACAGATCTAATGTAATAAAAACCTCTAGATTCCTGAAAAAGGAAGAACTGAAAAAGAGGAACTAGGAACAGGAAGGAGGGAAAGTGGCCCTTCTGAATAGAGACCCCAACCACATGTGAGCATTGTTAAATTCGAGATTCGTTTCAGAAGTGAAAGTACCACTTCATCTTTGCTGTGTGTGTAGTTGCTTTTAGTTTTCAATGCTAAACTGTTGCCCTGACCAGTGTCTGTAGCTTGTTAGTTGGTTTTGTTGCCTATAATCTATGAATCACTTTGCAGGACTGTTTGGCAAAAAGTTCTGTGTTTTATTTAGAGTACAACAAAGTAGTAACCTTAAAAAACTCTTTGGAAGTGCATGGTTATGGGCTAGGTGAACAAATTAAGTTGATTAGTATCCCAAATCTAGAGATCTGTGTGAGTGAGCTTGGAGGTCCAGGTGAGAAACAGAGGACCCAGCCTGAAGGGCAGAGTCTAGTTCTGGCACTTGGAATCTGAATAGACTTGACATTTTCTCCATTAATTGTCAGAGGAAATGATTTTGGGGAGAAGCTATGTAGTACAATGGGAAAAGCATAGACTTTGGAAGCATTCAAACCTGTGTTCAAAGCCTGGTTTTGACACTTAATAGTCCTGTGTCCTTGGGAAAGTTACTTAACCTCCAGTTGTTGAGACTACATGAGGTAACATCTGAAGCAGCCTTCCCCCTTCTATTTCTTCAGATCTGCCCTGTCTTCCCCCCAACCCCCTCCCCCTTACCCCATCACACTGTATTTTTTGTAGCTTTTATCATGACAGTAGTTAAGTAACATTTGTATCCAGTCCTTGTCTTACCTGACCATGAAGAGTTTCAGAACAGGAATCCTGTCTGAGATAGCTGGCAGTTAGTGCTGCCGTCTATGGGGTCGCACAGAGTCGGACACGACTGAAGCGACTTAGCAGCAGCAGCAGTGTGTATTCATGAGTATTTGCTGGATGAATGAATGACATGTTAAAAATTTGTAGCCTAGTGTTAGTGCAGCTTCCTTTCTCCTCACTGAGGAGAAAGATATCAGATTTTTCTCACATGTACACTTAATTTTCCCCAAGTAAGTCTCATAAGCCTTACTATGCTGCTGCTGCTAAGTCACTTCAGTCATGTCCGACTCTGGGCGACCCCATAGACGGCAGCCCACCAGGCTCCCCCGTCCCTGGGATTCTCCAGGCAAGAACACTGGAGTGGGTTGCCATTTCCTTCTCCAATGCATGAAAGCGAAAAGTGAAAGTGAAGTCGCTCAGTCGTGTCCGACTCTTAGGGACCCCATGGACTGCAGCCCACCAGGCTCCTCTGCCCATGGGATTTTCCAGGCAAGAGTACTGCAGTGGGGTGCCATTGCCTTCTCCTATAGTTACTGTGGAATACCCACAGAAATCAAGGATCCAACAGTTTTGTCAGGGAAGTTTTCCACGGTTTTTTGGCTTCTTGAAATGTTGCTTGTCTTTACTTAATATTATTTTAAATGTGTTCAAAGTGGTCGAAGAATCAAAATATCTCCTTTTGATGCTAACAGTTCTAACAGACAATATGCAATAAAAGTTAAAGTGAAAGTGAAGTTGCTCAGTCGTGTCCGACTCTTCGAGACCCCATGGACTGCAGCTTACCAGGCTCCTCAGTCCATGGGATTTTCCAGGCAAGAGTACTGGAGTGGGGTGCCATCGCCTGCTCCACTGCAATAAAAGTTAATGATAGTTCAAAACAAACCCTTGTTCCTTGGGCCTTTCTTTCAGGATGGGCTCAAGATGGGCTCAGTGCTTTACACTGATGAAATGAGCTGCGTTCATGCACTGGAACAATAGGAAGTGCATTGGTGCTGGTTCTTACGTCCCTTTATGTATTTTAGTTCTTGATTTTTCTAGTCCTGAGCTTTTTTCTTCCAGAATTAAACATTTGGTGGGTATAAGTTTCATGTATACATAAAAGCACACACATGTTCACAAGCATACATCTATAGTATAGATGTGTGCATGTGAGTGTGTGTGTATCTCTACAGTTTTTCTGTTTTTTAAAAAATCCACTCAACTGAGGAAAGAAAGGAGGGTAGCATTCCCCCCAGCCCAGCCTCCCCAGTTACCTGGCATAAGTTACCTTGAGCAGTTAATTGAGTGGAGAGTCAGGCTAAAATAATCTTTATACTACATCCCTCTGCGGGTCATGATTCATCTATAGGATTTAATTTGCTTGCTTGTTTTTAGTGAGAGATTTATCGCTGAAGAATAAACCTTATCAGCTGGCAGTAGATGTTCATAGTGAGATAACGTTTTTTGGATGCTTTGGAATGGGAGAGAATTTTTACACTGTTTTGCTGTTAACATTCTGTTGGAATTTATTTTGCAATGTTGTTAATACCACTGAGATGCTGAGAAGTCATTGGTCAAGACTTTGATCAGGGATGTCTGTTTCCCATTCTGTTCTCTTACTCCATGGGGACAGGTTAAAATAGGTTCTTAAAAGTTTTTCTTCCTGATGATGCGATATTATTCCTTATGAAGAAACTTAAGAGAGAAGAAAGGTCTTTTTGAATGGAATTCCATAAAGCTATCCTTACTTGCTTCTGTTTTATTCTTCAGCTTTTCCAATAGTGGCTCTTTCCACATTTATTTGATGGCTTATAGCTGTATCTGGTCCTTAGAAGAAAGAAATCTTTTTAGTTCCTTTTTCTTAATTTCTCCCTTCAGCTTTTGGTTCTTCAAAACTAGATCAAAGCAGAAATGAAAAGAGAAGCCTCATCACTGATATCAAATAAGTGTTCTAATTTTATTTCCCAATTAAGTGGCAATTAAAAAGAAACTAATCAAGAGCTGCTTCAAAGAGAAAAGACTGGAAAGCAGAAGAAATGAAAAGTAAATGAGAGCCTATTTCTGGGAGGCTGCTGCTCCTGGCAAAGCAGTTTTGCTGATTTTTCACATTGTTTAACTAATGTGCTCACTCTAAAATGTCCCAGCTTTACTAAGTCTGCCCTTAACCCTTTCCCTGCAGAGTCCATAAATTTGGGGACCACAGTTTCAGTAACTTTAGGAGGGTGCTGCTTCAGCTCTTCCTCTCTAACCTTTTGTCTGAAATCTCTGCCCTACAAGCCTCTCTTCCAGCTCCCCAAGGACAAGGCACTCTTGTGACAGTTGCATGTAAGGCCCATAAAGTATGGTGTTTTCTGTTAAAAGCACCAAAGCAAAAACAAAACTAATATTCTTTAACAGGGTCAGTACTTGCTGCAGATTTTTTTTCCTCTGCTGCTATCTGAGAGAGATAGCTAAGGAGGCTTCACTATTGTTAAGTGGTCAATAAATGTTGTCTATTGCTAATGTGACTGTGTGCGGAACCCTGTGCTAAAGCCCTTTACGTGGATTATCTCGTGTAGACTTAACTAATAAAGACTGATTTAGCTTTTGTAATGAGGCTTGGGATTTGCCAATCCACCTCTCCCTATGACACCCAGGAGGATCCATTCTGAACTTGCTGGATTTCTTTTCCTTACTTGCATTGACTCCTTCCTCCGACTCTGCAGCAGTGTGCTTTCTGTCTTTGAATGTGTTCAGTAACCCATGGACTTTCCCAAACTAGGGAACCAGTGGGTGATGGAGGTGGCTGGCTCCTTTAAATTGTCCTTGATAGACTGGTATCTTTTTCAGAGTTCATTCCAATGTGTGAAATTGCTGCCAGCATTGAGTCCCTACTCAGAAAATTACTGAAAATGGTCTCTGAACTGCATCTGATTTGACCTTGGAGTTGCCAGGTTACAGTCTAGCTCACCAAACCAACCCAGAGTATATAGAATTTACATTTCCATCTCATTCCCATTTCGAACTACTTAATGTATCAGGGCTCTTGTGACCCCTGAAAAAAGCAGCTTTCCTTCATGGCAGGATTGGCTGGTTCACCCCCAAAACTCTGGCTAACCCAGGGAGGGCAGAGAGTGGCAGTAAAAACAATCTTTGGTAATCCTTTCCCATCCTGCTGATCTTTTCACAGGCCTCCTGGGCATCTTGATGGCAGTAGTAAAAAGTTTTTATTTTTACGATCTCTTAGGACTCAAAGGCAGTTTTTTGTGAGTGACTGACGGTGGGAGCTTGCAAAGTTCGGGGGATGGCATTAAGTGATTCTGCAGCCTCAGTAGTTCAGGGATCGGCAGCTGTGCTGAGCCGCACCACGTGGTCTCACCTGTGCCCCTTGTGAACACCACCGCGCTCACCTGGGTTTGGGTCTTCTGGATATGCGACCAATAGGCTCTCTGGTGAATCACACCTCAGGAGTAAATTGATTTGCAGCAGGGGAGTTTCCTGGGAGTCCAGTGGTTAGGACTCAGCGGTTTCACAGCTGTGGCCCTGAGTATAATCCCTGGTAGGGGAACTAAGGTCCTGCAAGCTGCTGTGTGGCCAAAAAATAGAAAGAAAAAAAAATTGACTTGCAGAAGAATTTCCTGATGTCTACAAGTGGCATCAAAAGGATGTTTGGAGGCTAGTTATTTATTTAGTAAGTTTCTACGGAGATTTTGAATTTGAGCCTAAAAAATTAACTTCCAGCTTAATTCTACTTCTAGGAGGTGGAAAACAGGTAACCGAAAGTTGTGAGTTTCCTTTTCTGAACTCTTTTTTTTTTCTTTTGATCTATAATCAAACCTAAACCCATGGTCTGTGTTTCAGACATTGGAACCATTGGAAATGGTTAAAATGGAGCTTTTTTGTTTTAACTTGTAGGAATAGAACAGGTCCTAAGGAGGGAGGAGACAATAAGAGAGTTGAAAATTGGATGAGAAATTTGATCATTTAAAATCTCAAACAGTGGCTCAAAAGAGCCCCGCATCGATACCACTCTCTTAGAACATTGGCGCAGCTGTCCTCTGGAAATATTGCTGAAGATGTTTTGTTGCCCCTCTTTTGGGCTGTAGCTTCTCAGGGTTTTATTTTGGTCTATTACGCCTGGAAAGCATCAGTCAAGCACGTATTTGGTGAACTCTCAGTTGTGTGCTCAGCATAACTAGGGATGCTGTGAGAAACAGCTGTGTAAGATGGGGTCCCTAGACTCAGGGAAATTTTTTTTATCTCATTAGGAAGCCAGGCAGCAACCCATTATTATATGTAAAGTATTAAATTGTACGGGAGATCATAACCATAAAAGAGACAGGCCTCAAGGAGCACGCGAGCTGGAGTATCCAGGGGAGGCTTCCTGGGTAAAACGTGGCTCACTCTCCTTGCCTTTAGTATCTGCTCATCTGTCACACAGAAATTTGTTTTAGGGCTTTTGAAGGTTCTCAGAGAAATTCTCACAGGGAATGAGACTTTAGTGTTTGGGAGTGGAGTGAGCCAGGTCCTTAGATTGGTGACTTGTCCCTGGGTTCCAGTCAGTTCGTTGATGCCTCACGTCCCTGGGCCTTGGTTTCCTCTTCTGTAAACAACAGGTTAAGCCAGATGGCCCTGAGAGCTCCTTCCAGCCCCGGTGGTTTAGCTTCCATGATAACAGCTTTCTGTCCCACAGCCCCGCGCCTTTGAGTGGACTTTGGCATCAGCAGGATTAAGAGGAGGCCCAAGTCGTGGACCCACCCTGCTCCTGTTTAGAGCTTCGTTGCTGTTCTTGTCAGCTTGCCCTTCCCTCCCACCACGCTCACACTCTGATGCTGTGTTCTGCTTCTAGAAATAAGTACTGAGGTTCCTTTTCCATCTCCTCCCCCAGCCCTGACTTTCTTCCAGAGCATCCATAGGATTTCTTACTTGTTTGAACTTAGAATATTTTGACCTTCCTTTAAAAATGACATTTCATGATCGCTTTTCTTCCTTGTTCCTGGTTTTGTCATTCTGTTCATTCATCCCATACTTGCTAGGTTGGTCGTTAATGAGTTGGTCAGCTTTACTTTAGAATGTACATTCCAAAATTTTTATGTGAATTCTTGTCTCCTTTTCCATTGCAGGCAAACAGCCCCTTCTCCAAAAAAAAAAAAGAGCTGGCAAGTTTCACTAATTCTCTGCTTATTATTTTGGAACCAAATGAACCAAAGGTAGACTTTGATTTGCCATATTCCAAGGCGCTGGCCCATCCCTTTGAAGTATGTTAGGGTGACTGACAGGTTTAGTAAGATCTCTGAGAGATTTTTTGTTTTCATTTGCAGAGTCCCAGCATGCCCAGGGATACCCACCCAGTGGGGATGGACTCAGGTCCCTTTAAAAATGAAGCCAAATTCTTTTGAGGAGGACCAGCCTTGCTTCCATGGGGTCCTTTGGTTTCGTTCTTCCTAAATCCGAATTGAGCCCATCCTTCTGTGAAATGGTGTTGGCTTCCTAAGAAGCTACCCTTAATATTTCCTAAGACCTACTCTCAAGGCCTCTGAGCTTGGTTTGGTTTCTTACGGATAATTAAAGTTATTATAATCACCTAGAAAGCTAACCCTCCTGGGCTCCTTGGAAGTCTCTTCTCTGAGTCATTTGTCTTCCTGTTTGACTTGTTAACTGAGAGACCGTGATGAGCTCATGATGTTCTTATGAAGGTGGCTCAGTACCTGGTCGCTCAGTGACTGACTTTTCTTTGAAACTTCCCTTTGTTCTTCAAGCGTCTCCTCTCCGTGTTCTTCATGTACAGGTTGAGACAGGATTGTTGCTCAGTAACTACATGTGCAGATTCAAGCCAATACAAGGAAAATGAAATGAGCTCTCCAGTCTGAGTTTAGGTCTTGGAGTTTGCCAGACACTTGTATTAGTAACGCATAAAACAGAACGAGAGTTCAGCCCAAGGTCCTTCCCCAGAAATGGGGTCTGTGAAGAGATGGCTGCTTCCACTGAACCGCAAGAACAAAGGCAGGAAGGGAACTTTTTAGGGATTTCGCCCACATGAAAAGATGTCTACAGTTGGAGGAAGTAATTTCTTCTATTTTCCTTATGTGAAATTGTGTTTAGTAAGTGTCCAGCTGGTTAATATGCAGCAGTTCTTCACTTTAACCTTTTTGATGCTTTTTTCCCATAAAAAACAATTCTTACTGTAATTCACTTACAGGGACCAGAGAATTCCTCCCATAAGCTGAAATGAGTAGGGACTTATAAACTGTATCAGCAATGGAACCCTGCTTTGTCTCCTGCCATCAACCAGCTTTTAAACCTTATAATCCTGAGACTGAAGTGAGAATGTCTCTGGAATCAGCAAACCACAGTAGAGTTGTCATAGACTGCAAACAGGCCTGTGCAAGATATCAAAGTTGAGATAATAAGAGAAAAACTTTTATCTTCAGTTTATAAATGGCTTCAAAGTTCCTGTTCTTTGCCATGGCCTTGGGGGTTCTGCTGAGCTTCTAGTTTTAGGGAGTTTGCCTTATTCCGCCCTCAGTATTATCGGTTTTCCTTCTGTGTTGTGCCTTCTGGGTCCCACTGATATGATACCTAGGAAGTGCATTTGCATCTGCACTTCATGACCTTATGCTGGGAGTAAAGTAACCTCCAGCCTTGACGTGATCTCTCTGATTTCAGTCTTTCTGCACCAGGGGCCTGATGAGAGGCCTGGCCCCATGGGTGCAGGCACACTTACTCCAGAGCAGGGGTGGTGAGGGTGGATGAGCTAGATGGGGACTGAATGTGAGGGGCCAAGGGGAAAGCTGGGTCGGATACCTTCTAGAGTTAGAAGCCGCCGTCACCGTAGACTTTCAAGCATGGGAGGGACACGTGGAAAGCCATTTTCACATTGGCGTGTCCCACTGCCATGCAGAGTTTAGGATAAGGCAGAGCAGTTGTGAGTCAAGGAGATCCAGGAAAGGCTGGGGATTCCTTTAGTCCAAGTGTAAGGTCATGAAGTGTGGATGGGAGTGCTTCCAGCCAGGACTGCTGCTGCTACTGCTAAGTTGCTTCACTCATGTCTCACTCTGTGCGACCCCATAGATGGCAGCCCGCCAGGCTCCGCCATCCTTGGGATTCTCCAGGCAAGAACACTGGAGTGGGTTGCCATTTCTTTCTCCAATGCATGAAAGTGAAAAGTGAAAGTGAAGTCGCTCAGTCGTGTCCGACTCTTTGCGACCCCATGGACTGCAGCCCACCAGGCTCCTCCACCCATGGGATTTTCCAGGCAAGAGTACTGGAGTGGGGTGCCATTGCCTTGCCCCCCAGCCAGGACAAGGAAGACATTCTGCAACAGGAAATGGCAGCACATTGCCTGCTCCCTACCTCACGTACTAGGAGATGAGAGTTAATATTCATAACAACTTGCAGGCACTTTAAGACCATGAAGCCTTTCTGAATTATAAAATAAAGCTTAAATAGTACTTACCACAATGGTATGTAAAATGTATTTTATACTATTTTAATTCTTTGAAAATTGGTTACTAGCCTATACAGCAAAAACAATACCCTGCACTTAGCTGATCTGCAGATTAGGGTTTACGGTACCCTTTGATTGGACTCCTAATTTTGACTTTCTTGAAAAAAAAAAATTCTTTTTTTTGGCTGTGCTGGGTCTTCGTTGCTGTTCGGACTTTTCTCTAGCAAGCGGGGGCTTGCTCTATAGACATGGTGTGCCGGCTTCTCATTGCAGTGACTTCTCTTGTTGCAGAGCACGGGCTCTAGAGTACCGGGACTTCAGTGTTTGCAGCAGGTGGGCTCAATAGTTGTGGCTCCTGGGCTTCAGAGCACAGGCTCAGTAGTTGTGGTGCACGGGCTTTGTTGCTCCAAGGCATGTGGGATCTTCCTGGACCAGGGATTGAATCTGTCTCTCTTGCATTGGCAGGTGGGTTCATTACCACTGAGCCACCAGAGAAGGCCTTTTTTTTTACCTTATTTAATGGAACATTTCCAGAGAGAATGGCAGCGTGAGAGTCCGGCATTACTCCCAGACTGACAATGCCAAAATCACTGAAAACATGGCAGGAACTTAACTTTGATGGTGATTAGGAAAAGCAGGCTTCAAAGTGAACCTTAAAATTCATCAGTAAAATGAAGGAAACCCAGAATCAAAACTAATATCCGAAACTCAACAAGAATTGGGAGAAAGCATTTGGGAGCGAATAAATGAAAAAAATGTTAGCAAAACACAGTGTAATATGTGATTTGTGTCTCAGTAGAAGTGTGGAGAGAGGATACAGAGAACAATTTTTTAAAAGCCTGTAGAAAACGATTAAATATGGCTAAGAAGTTGTTTTTGCTTCCTTCATTGAGTGAGTCATGCAGAAGGAAAGCAGCAGGAGGAAATCCCCGTTGCTGTGGTTCACACGCACACATGTTGCCTGTGAATCTCTTCTGAGCAGGGCTGGCTGGGTATTCATTGTTGATGTTTTCCCAAGATTCCTAGCGCTGGGTTTTGCCGGCTGACAGTTGTCCTCTATCCTACAGGCCTGATTTAGGCATTTCTCATGATCGCTTGACTATTTTAGACACAGATCACAGCAACATTAAGCTACCCTTTTCCTTGCTCCTTCCTCCCTTCCAGAGCCGCCTTGTATCTTAGGTTCAGCTGGGGCAGCTCAGAGAACCCAGTGCAGTGGGATGGGGGAAGTGGAAGTGAGGAAGAGTTTCCAAAAGATCACTTTGGGCTGTCATCCCTTTAAATTTTGGACTCTAAGGAAGAGTTGGTAACATGAATGCCCTGTTACTAATTACATTTACCTCTGATGCGAGCATCCTGGCAATCTAAAGGAAAGGAACCATTGGAATTCCCCGGTGGTCCAGGAGTCAGGACTACACTGTCTCGCTGCTGAGGGCCCAGGTTCCATTCTTGGTCATGGAGCTAGGATCCTTCAAGCCAATTGGCGCAGCCAAAAAACTAAAGAAAATAAACCACATAAAATAGAAGCAAGAACAGAAGAGGTCCTTTCAAACAAATAGGCTGTTCCTTGCACATGGCTCCCTCCCTGGGCACTCTCCCTCCTTGCTGGGAGTGGAGTGGAGAGGAGAGCTGTGTCCGTTGGCATTCTCCAAATGCCCCTTCTGGGGCCTGGATTCTCTGGTCTGCTTCTGAAGCCCACAGGCTTGATTAAGAAAGGTCTGGTTCCACAGAAAGCTCTTTGTCAGTGCAGCTCAAAACAGATGATTTTTTAAAAAGCCTGCATCAGTATTTACTTTGTCTTACAGTGGTTTGAGTCCAGCCAATGACACTGGAGCCAAAAAGAAGAAAAAGAAACAAAAAAAGAAGAAAGAGAAAGGCAGCGAGACAGATTCAGCCCAGGATCAGCCTGTGAAGGTAACAAGGAGGCTCTGTTTTCTTGGGCCTGAGAGTTGCTCTTTCAGAAGAGAGTGCGTTGGGATAAATGCATGGGAACAATGTAATAGATTGCCAGTCTCCACTGGTATTACTTCAAGATGGAGGGGTAGGCTCCCCCTGCTGCCCTAGACCTAGGTGATGAAGCTGCTGTCCTACCCTGAGAGGCACAGCAGATGCGACTTTGACCCCCGAGCATAGCGCCCCCTCAGAATTTACAGGTGCACAGCTGCAGGTGGTGCTGTGCTAGGTGCTGGAGAGTAATTCCCTTATGACAGCCCCCTGCGGCCTAGAGTAGTGGTTCCTGGCCTTTTCAGTCCCCACCACTATGAAAATGAAGGTCTGTTCCTTTTAAGGCAGACCTTTATGTTTCTCAAGCATTCTCTTGATGCCATAGTCACAGTACTGAGAACTAAGACCCCCACAGAGCCCATTTCTGAGTTCCATAGGTGAGAACCACTGGCCTAAAGCTTATGTCTAAGGCTGACATGCGGACACGAAACACAGAAGTGTGGGTAAAGATTGTTTTGTTTTGTAAATAAAATAACATTAAGAAAAGAAAACCTTTTAGGTTTTCCCTGGTGGTCCAATGGTTAAGACTCTGAGCTCCTAATGCAGGAGGTTTGATCCCTGGTCAGGAACTAAGATCCCATATGCCACACACAGTCTGGTCTTAAGACCTTAAATAAAGAAATAAAGACTAACGTTTCTTAAAAAGAAAAGAAAACCTTTTATTTCAGATAAGTGCTATCCTCTTCAAAGCAGGCCCTGGAGGAAGCTCAAAACAGATCCATAATTCCTTTTAGTATTAACTTCAGTTTACAAGCCTCACAAAAAATCTAGTCTCATCAGTATACCCACCTTTGCTTTATGCCTCAAAAGTTATACTCCACCTCAAATCTTCTACCTTATTGAAATACAGCTTCAAGCAGTTTTTTAATATTTTCAATACCAAACCCACTATGAAAAAAAAGAAGTCACCATTGTTGACTACAATGTTGGCTAGCTAGGTTCTTGCCAGGCACATCGTTTAAATTAACGAGGTGCCTTCAACTTCTCTACAAGGTAGGTGGTTGTCTTCCCATTTTAAAAATGTGAGGAAGTGGTTTACCCAGGTCTTTCAGTCAGGAATCCAAGCCCAAGCCCTACTTCCGTTTCAGGGATTCTTGTTTGTTTCTTTCTCTGGGAGTGGGTGTTTGGATGGTGGGGGTTTGAACTCAAACCTTTATCAAACTGGTTCACTTCAAAATGAGAAAATCGCAGCAAAACACCATTTGCATAGCCCTTCTGTTTTTCTCTTTATGAGAATGATGCCATACGTTATAAGGAGTGTAGGGAAAAACCTGGCAACAGGAACAAAATGAAAATCACTTAAGAGTTCTGCCTCCCAGGAATGAGCAATATAAATATATGGGTTTGTAGTCTCCCTTGCCTTTACAATTTAAATGAAAAAAGGAAGTAGTAAAGTATTAGAGGAACCTAAAGGTATTTGTAGAATCTGAAACTGGACATAAGATCCAGAAGCCATAAAAGAAAAAGTGACAACTATCAAACTTCTCTGAAAAAGTCAAAAGATAACAAAGTGGGCAATTATTTGCACTATACATAAGTCAGTCAGTTTAATGAAATAAGCAGGCCATTCACAAAGAAAAAGGTTTTTATATGAAAAGATGGTTCAACTTACAATGAAAATTAAAGCAACTATTTTCCCCCCCTAGATTGGCAGAGTTTAAGATTTGGTAAATCTAATGATGAGAGTCTTGAGAAACATACTCTCATATACTGTTCATTGTTTTCTTAATTGATACTCTCTTCTTAAAGAGTAAATTGATAATATATGTAATCTCAAATGTGCATCCCCTTTGATCCAGCAATCTTCCTTTCTTAAACTTTATCCTGCAGAAGGACCTATTCAGTGAGCAAAAAATAGATGCAGAAGAAAGTTCATTATAGCACTGTCTGTAAAACTGAAGACCAGGATCACCAAATGCCCAGTGGGAGAAGGTTGGCCAGATAAATTGTGGTCTGTGCTCATAGGGGAATCAGTTGTTGAATGGGCAGGTCCACGTGACCCCCTGGAATGGCCTGTAAGATTCAGTATTTAAAGAAGAACAGTCAGTAAAATAATACTCTGCCATTCAATTTGAGTTTTTGAAAATCGTGTGTGTGTTTGGAACTTGTATGCAGAAAAGTCTGAGATTATATTTTCCTTTTCCCACCCCACCTCCCAAATTTAAGACTGCTGATGACAAGGGTTATATTTGAGGGACAGGACTGTTGGGTTTTTACCTTCTGTGTGTATTTACATTGCCGCATGTTTGAAATTTTACACTAAGCCAGGTTTTGCCGTCAAACATCATAAGACTAAGAAGAGGAGAAACCCTGTAGGAAGCACCCACCCACCACACGGCTCATCATCAATCACTCTTTCCAGTTGTCCTACAGCAGTTAACCTCTGAGAAGCCACACCCCTTCTTTGAGTTGTACTCCCTTAACTCCTGAACGTGAATGAATCAAAAATGCTTATTAACATAATGAGCCTTTTCTCTCCCCAACTTTGTCTTGTTCAGATGAACTCTTTGCCAGCAGAGAGGATCCAGGAAATACAGAAGGCTATTGAACTTTTTTCAGTGGGTCAGGGACCTGCGAAAACCATGGAAGAGGCTAGCAAACGAAGCTACCAGTTCTGGGACACGCAGCCTGTCCCCAAATTGGGTATGTATGTGCCTTCTTCCCGAGGAGAGGGCACGGGAGCGCCTAAGCCACGCTAAGGGTTCCACTCGGGATTTGTGGGGAAGGACAAGAGAGTCCTATTGTTCCTTGGTGGCCATTTTTAGAGGGTAGTCTTTACAGTGCGGTTCAGAAAAGACTGATGTTCAGGGACTTTATCATTTCACAGTAGCCCATATGGAGGATAAACAATGGTCCTTTTAGTCCATCATCATCCAGTATAAATCTGCAAAGAAAGACTGCCTTGGCACATGATGAGTGGGGATGTGCGCCCATGTATGTATTGCTTCACACAGATTTTATAGAGACTGTCTTGTATATCTGGGCAGGTGTTTAATCCGGAATGGGCCAGTCCCCCACCTCCTCCCTTGCCTTTCAGACAGTGTGTGCTGTGCTGACTGAATGCAAAATGACTTGACATTTTGATTAACGGTTATGGCTTAACACCTGGACTACTATATACAGGTTTGGTTGGCACCTCTTCAAAAAGCTATGATGAACTCTCAGAAGGGTGGGACGGGCAGAAAATAAGTGCATTCCAGAAGGGACTGGTTGTAGCAGGTTAGAGATGCCTGCTGACACCCAGCCACAGCTCGCCTCCATGGTGACTGCAGATGGCATTATTGCCAGGAAGTTTCTGTAGTGGTTGCATCATGATTCTGGACCCATCGGTAGCCCAATTTCTATTTTCTGTGTGACTGGAAAAGTAGGTATGTTAAAAAAAAAAAAGTATGTGTGAACCACAAACGTAGGTAACCTTCAGGCTGTCCGTGTTAAGACACGGTGAGAGCTGACTGTGTGTGGTGGGGAGGAGGGCCAAGGGCACAGCGGAAGGCTGGTAAGGGGAGGGGGCATCTGTGCCCAAGTAGAGTCGTCTACTCCAGAGCGTGCCCCTCCAAACAGCAGGGTGGGCGGGCATTGCTGAACAGCTGGTAGACACGCAGACGCTCAAGCCCCAGGCCTGCAGAATCAGAACCTGCAGGGGCTTTGCGTCCACTTTGAAAGTTTGAGAAGCTCTGCTCTGAAGCACATGGTTTGCAGGCAGCTTAGTCACAGTCCAGAAACAGGCTGAGATGTGTCCCTATGGGGTGGAGAGCAAAGCAGTGCCCAGGTCGTTATGGGTGGTGAACGGGCAGCAGGCACTGTTCTATTGAAGTCTATTGACTAGAACCCTGCCCTGACCCATCCACCAGGTCTGTCGGGCTGCCCAGGCCATCCAGGTTCCAGGCCACTGGCTAAGCCCTCCAGCAAGGCTTTGGATCACATGGACATGAATCTGAGCAAACTCTGGGAGATAGTGAAGGACAGGGATGTCTGGCATGCTACAGTCCATGGGGTCACAGAGTCAGACGCAACTGAGCGACCGAACAATAAATGCTGTTAGTCGGGCATTACTAGTAACGGGTCCCAGTGACCACTCCCCTAGGAAGAATCAAGAGCTACATGCTCCACCTCTAAGTGGATTACACAGAGAGACATTCAGAGGAAGCTGACATGCATCTTTACTGGGTTTTGTGGTTTTTTTAATATTTATTATTTATCTGTTTGTTTATTTGACTGGTCTGGGTCTTAGTTGTGGCATGTGGGATCTTTAGTTCCGGTGTTTGAACTCTCCTGAGTTGCCTCATGTGGGATCTTAATTCCCCAACCAAGGATCAAACCTGGGACCCCTGCACTGGGAGCGTGGAGTCTTAGCCACTGGACTAACAGGGAAGCCTCCACCTTTGCTGTGTTCAGATGGAGTTTTGGTTTGATTTGATTTTTCATTAAGAATTTGCAAACGGGTGACTTCGTTCTTCACAGACATGGCACCTGGTCAGGAGGCAGGTTAGCATAATGGAGTTCTCTTCTCTCTTGCTTCAGCTCATTTGCTCTTTGCTGTTTGCCAAAGTTTCTCCACCTGTAAATTAGAGGGCGCTCCAGTTTTATTCTCAGAAAGCTTATGAAAAAGCCACAGTACTCCTCACCGGGACCTGCATGATCTCAGAAAGGGGAAATGAGGCTCAGTTTTTTTTTTTTTTTTTTTACTATTTATTTATTTATTTGGCTGCATTGGGTCTTAGCTGAGGCATGCATGATCTCTGACCTTCGTGGTGGGATATGGGATCCAGCTCCCCAACCAGGGACTGAACGCCGGCCCCCTACACGGGGAGTGTGAGTCCTAGCCACTGGACCGCCAGGGAAGTCCTGGCTCAGTTTTGTTTCCTCACCCCGTGCCTGTGGCAGCGTGGAGTGTGGGACTTTTTGGAAGAGGGATCACTGCGAGTGTCTGGCCAGTCTGCCTTTCAGGTCAGTCAAGTCCAAATAAAGGATTCCTCCTCTGTGTCTGAGTTAGCCGATAGAAAGTACTGCATCACAGGCATCGGGTGGTCCACGTGGCTGAGGTGTCACCCTAGTTCTGCTTCTGAGTGTCCTTTGGGTGGTGTCATTTATAGCTTCTTGCTTTCATTTTTTCCACTTAAATGAGGGCTAGTAATTTTGAATCTCAAGCATATCAAATGTCCTGTGTTTGCCGCACTGCCCGACTTGTGGGGAGAGTTAGAATTAGATTGTATTCCACTCAAGAGACCTAGGGGCTTCCCTCATGGCTCAGACGGTAATGATTCTGGCTGTAATGCAGGATACCCAGGTGTGATCCCTGGGTTGGAAAGATCCCCTGGAGAAGGGAATGGCTACGCACTCCTGTCTTCTTGCCTGGAGAACTGCATGGACAGAGAAGCTTGGCAGGCCCATGGGGTCTCAGAGGACTCAGGCACGACTGAGCAACTAACACTTTCAAGAGACCCAGAATTCTTTAAAGTCATCCTCCTAATTTCAAGTAGACAATCATCCTAAGTTCACCATTGAAAGGCTTCTAAACAGCCAGTGTTTTCAGCTGTATAATAGTTCTCTTGTGTGCCCAAATCAGCTTCTCATCCCCTTTTTCAGACTGTGTCATTCTTCTTTTTAAAAGTCACTCCTTTTCCCACACTAATGGAAGGATGAGGAATCCTTTTTCTTTGCCTGGCCTTAGTGGGTTGGAATCTGGCCACAGTTAGATTAGTTTAGAAAGTAACTCTACCAAAGAAAGGGAGAACGCCGACTTGGGCTTGGTTGCCCTGGGCCCTGAAAGAGAGGTTTTCTCACTCTGTCCTTCCCTTGTCCTGCTTGCTTGGCTTAAGGTCTCCCAGATCTCGCATTCTTTTCTCCCAAGTCCTTCACAGTTGCCCTGCGGTGCTTACTTTTGGATCTTGAGTATTAGAAGGCAGAGAGAGAGTTTAGGGGTAGAGTGTGCAGAAAGGAACCATTGAAAGCCCAGGTTTGTCTTTCAAAGTTCCCAGTGTCCTCCACAGCCGGTTCATGGAAGCCCGGAGACAACTGGTTGCATTTCTGCCCCCTGAGAAGCAGCCCCCACCTCCTTGGCCAGAGGTGCTCATGAGCCAGTAGAAGGTGGCGGGCAGGACCCCTGGGCTGCTCTCAACATTGCCGGCACCCCAAACTGCGAGTCTGTTCTGAGTGGCTGCTTCTTTCTCAGTGTTTCCTCTCACTCTGCTTTGTCAGCTTTGTCTTGCAAATGGTAAATAGCCTTGAGATAACCTATGAGATGAAGAAGGCAATGACACCCCACTCCAGTACTCTTGCCTGGAAAATCCTCTGGACGGAGGAGCCTGGTAGGCTGCAGTCCATGGGGTCGCTGAGGGTCGGACACGACTGAACGACTTCACTTTCACTTTTCACTTTCATGCATTGGAGAAGGAAATGGCAACCCACTCCAGTGTTCTTGCCTGGAGAATCCCAGGGACGGGGGAGCCTGGTGGGCTGCCGTCTATGGGGTCGCACAGAGTTCGACATGACTGAAGTGACTTAGCAGCAGTAGCAACCTATGAGAACAAGTTTGTCAACACACAGATCAAGACTTACCAGTTGAATATTTTGTATACAAATTCACTCAGTTGACAAGCACTTATTGAGTGCTCTTTGTACAATTCAGACCTCAGGATGTCACTGCTCCCTACCATCCCCCTTAAAGACCCATTCAGGATGTCCCACCGCCCTTAGGATAAAGTCCAGCCTCTCGCAGCTTGCAGGGTCCTCCACGATTGGCCCCCGCTCTTCTCTTCAGCCTTGTCTCCTAGTTTCTTCCCCTCCTTTCATCTCCAGGTCTTGACTCTGTTCTTCTGCAGTGTACCCCCCTTCCCTGCCCCACCCAGTCTACCCCTGCCTAATTCCTAATTATCCTTGAAATCACATCTTTTTTTTCTTTTTATGCAGGATCTTAGTTCCCTGACCAGGGATCGAACCTGTGCCCACTGCAGTGGAAGCACGGAATCTTAACCACTGGACCGCCAGGAACATCCCTGAGGTCACATCTTTAGATGTTTCTTCTAAGAGGTCTTTTCTCCATCTCCTCCTCATCCCCCCATACTTCATTATTGCGGACTTTCATTATGCTGAGTGGCAAGTGCCTGCTTGCTTTGTCTCTTTGGGCCCCATGATGACAAGGACCTGCATCCATGTCATTCACCAGCTCCTGCCCCAGAGCTGGCGCTGTCTAGGATTCTGAGAACAGATGGTGAAGGTGCAAATGGCAGTGCCTGGTGTGGGCAGGACCTGGTAGCCAGCCTGAATGAAATGATTTGGCCTTGAGACTATTGTCATCTGGTGAGGAGGATCACTTGTATCTTGTCTGTGAGATCATCTTGGGGAAAAATGATAAAGGGTTCTGAAGTTTAAATAAAAGGGGGTATAAACTCAAAACAAGATAGGGAAAATAGATTAGCACCTACTCAAGACTAGAGTAGGGATCCGTGGTGTTTCCCAGGGGTCTGGCCCTTGGCTTATAAGGCTCAAAAAATTATACATGGCAAGGAAATGAAAGTGGATTGACTTCTAGTCAATTAATTCACAAGGACTACTTTATAAATTAATCAAAAGGCCAGTTTCTAAACTAGGGGAGAAAAATATAGCCTTTCTCCCAAGGAAACCTTCACTTGAGAGCAGCTTATAAATAGGAGTCAACCGGATTCTTCCTTTCTGTGACCCCAGTGTTGCCTGTTTGCAGTCTTTGACCCTTAGCACATTGGTTATGACTTGTTTCTTGACTGTTTCCCCAGAAGATGGTATGTCTTGTGAGGCCAGGGACATTTTCCCAGCCCTGTCCTGGTGCATGATGTCCAGCCGGTGTTCAGTAAATGTGCTGGGCGAGAGTTAGATGGTCAGTCCTCATGGTGTTTTCCTTGGCTCATGGCCAGATGCAACCATTTCCACTACACCTGCCCCACTGACCCATCCCTGGTAGGGTCCACAGTTGCCTGTTACACATTAGAACACTGTGTTTGGGTCAGGAGTCTGACCATCAGTAACAGCTTGAGCTGAATGACAGGAATGTGCAGAGCCCTGTGCTGGGAGCCATGGACTCAGTGGGTCCTCTGTAAAGGCTCCTTATTTATTTTTTAAAAATTTTTGTTGTCTTCTCTTTGTTTTTGTTTGTAATTGGAGAATAATTGCTTTACAGTGTTGTGTTGGTTTCTGCCACGCAACAGCTCGAACCAGCCGTTAGCACTGTCTCTATCTCCTCCCTCTTGAGCCTCCCTCCCCCACCCCTGTCTGCCCCTCTAGGCCATCACGGAGCTCCGAGCAGGGCTCCCTGTGCTGTGCAGCAGCCTCCCACTAGCTCACTGGCTGCTTTACGCATGGTGGTGTATGTATGTCAGTGTTGCTCTCTCTCTTCAAAGACTCCATTTTTTTTTTTTTCCAAAATTTTATGTATTTATTGCTGTGCTGAGTCTTCGTTGCTGCACAAGGTCTTTCTTTAGTTGCAGTGAGCCAGGGCTCCTTCCTAGGTGTGGTGCGCAGGCTTCTCATCGCAGCGGCTCCTCTTGTTGCAGAGCGCGGGCTCAGTAGTTGTGCCGCACAGGCTTAGTTGCTCCACAGCATGTGGAATCTTCCCGGACCAGCGATGGGACACATGTTCCCTGCATTGGTGGGTGAACTCTTAACCACTGGACCACCAGGGAAGTCCCGAAGGCTCCGTGTTTAAAGTGTACTAAACATTCCCTCTTCTGAGTTGTGAGCATGAACGAATAAGCTCTGAACTGTAGAAACTACCAGGGCCAAATAATTCCAGGGGCCGAAATGATGTGGCTGATGCGTCCGAGTTCTGTCAGATAGGTTTAGTTTGGCTGGGGCTAGGAATCAGGGCTCTCTTCTCGGCATCCCCTGTACCCCTTGTGTATTGCACAGGGGAGGGGTGTCTATCCTGCGGGGATGTTGTGTCAGGGGGCGACTTCCCAGCAGTGTGGTGTAGACTCAGTGATTCAGCCCAGAGGCACTCACAGGGCTCTGTAAACACCGTGGGCCCGAGTTGGCAGCTGCAGTTAACTGGCCCCTGTCGGTGAAAGCCCAGGCTGGCAGGACCCAGAGAGAGCCCGGCGCCTGGACGCCATTGTCCACCTCAGGAATGGGCCTGGTAGATTGTCACTGCTGTTGACACAAAAGCTGCCTTGTTGCAACTCTTTATAAATCCATCCAGGTCTATGGGCCTGGGCCAGAGCCATGACAACACTCTATACCAGCTGGGAGGCAGGAAGCCAAGTTAGCCAAGATACATGTTTGTCATTTAGTAACTGAAGGGGGATTTAAAAGAAGGTCCAAGACACCAGCCACCTTGGCTCCCAGGATTGTTCTGAAGTTTGGCCACAAATTGGCCCTCAGTTAGGGGCCAAGGGTAGCCGGAGAGACGGTCTGCCATTGCCAAGGAGAGAGTGTTCTTTGGATGGAGGGCTCCTGGGGACAGGAGGAATTTGCTGAGGTCAGTTTTTGAGCTGAGCCCCTTCCCTCCCCAAGAAAGCCAACGATGAAACTCATGGCTGTGCTCTGCTTGCAGGAGAAGTTGTGAACACACATGGTCCTGTGGAGCCTGACAAAGACAACATCCGCCAGGAGCCCTACACGCTGCCCCAGGGCTTCACCTGGGACGCTTTGGACCTGGGGGACCGTGGTGTGGTGAGTAGGCCTGGGCTGACCACCAGCGTGGACAGGGCACCGCGTTCACCGAGAACGCAGCCAAGGTGGCTTCTCCTCGGGCCTTCCTCGAGGACTCTTCTAAGAAGAGCCGAGCCAAGCAGGGCTAGCAGATCCCTCCCATCTGTTGCCTCTGGGATCTGCCCACGACTCCGCCTGAATAGCACACAGCATCTCTGGCACGTTGAGAGTTAACCCCTGCAGCTCGCTCCCCAAGGTGGATACCTCTTCTTCATGCTTTCATTTTCCCTGTTCGTCCGTTCATTCAGTCCCTTGTCTTTGCGATGGAGTGGTCTGTTACTTGGATGACATTCTTGGCCTGCCACACTTCTGTGCTTAAGTCTGCCCCTCTACCCCTGGTGACTCAGTTTCCCTCTTAAGCACTAGATTGCTTGTTCCAGGAGTCCCTGCCCTGCCCGGATGAAAAGGATTTGTGAGATTAAATAGAGTTTTTGGTAGTTTGCCTTGTTCCCAACAGCTTGGAGCCCCAGGGTATTGGCCTTGGTTTCCATGCCCCCCCCCCCACCGCCCCCGCCTCTGGCAGAATACTTCTAAGGCGGCTCCTCTTCTCTCTGCAGCTGAAAGAACTCTACACTCTCCTGAATGAGAACTATGTGGAAGATGATGATAACATGTTCCGGTTTGATTATTCCCCAGAATTTCTTTTGTGGTGAGTTGTAAGGACTTCCCTACGGTTCTGAGGCCACAGAGCAGAAAAGCAAGGCGCCAGATTGCTCATCCCTCCTAAGTGCCAGCCTTTTAATGGCAAATCAGTGTGTGGTTTTTGAGATTGCTTCCAGTGGAGCTCAGAATTGAAACTTTATGTAAGGCACAATGACTGGGTGAGAAATTCCTTTATGGAATTGGTACCCAGAAGAAAAAATCGTCTGTTGTATAATGACTTTAGGTGAGAAGGGAAGGAGGGATGAGACCTGCTAAGATTTAAAAGAATAGAGGGTCATTTTCAGTCTTATTTCCTGAGCATGTTTGGTTGTATAGAAATGGCCTTGCCTGGCTGAGCACTCCTTCCCCTTTCCGGCCTCATTTAATATCCAAGGAGGTAGGGCATGAGGCTGGCACAGAGGGGACCTGTCTGAAGGGGGAGGGCAAGGAAGACCGCCAGAGTGGAAGGCGGGGAGGAGATGGAGCCCAGAGCTCCAGAGGCTCCACAGCCGGCTCCTGACCACGGGACCCGCTGGATTTGGAGCCAAGGAGGCTGGGGCTCCAGCTCAGGCTGTCAGAGTCAGTGAGCACAAAGAAACTGGATCAGTATGAAATCTTCAGTGTGACAGCCCTGGGTTGGGTAAATAGGCCAAGTGGACTGAGCAGCAAGAAAGGGCTGTGACTTGGTCCCATTGGTGTCCAGGAGGATTTGGCCTGAAAGTGGATTTCAGAGAATTGAGCTGTTCTCTCCCCAGGGAGATGGTAGCATGAGGTTAGAGCCAGACTCAGTGGTGGGCCCAGACAGTCTGCCCAGCCCGCTGGCAGGCAGCCCCATGCCCACAGCTCCTGTCTCTCTTCCAGGGCTCTCCGGCCGCCTGGCTGGCTCCCCCAGTGGCACTGTGGGGTTCGAGTGGTCTCGAGTCGGAAACTAGTTGGGTTCATCAGCGCCATCCCGGCAAACATCCATATCTACGACACGTAAGCACCAGCGCCACCCCCGACCCGTGTCCCCACCGTGGAAAGTGGGGGGAAAACATATACATAGCTTCCATAGAAGCAGGAGGGAAATTCCCCTGAAGGGAGGGAACTTGGGTTCCTAGGAATAGAAATTCATAATAGGAACTGCCCATCTTGCTCTGAATTGTTGCTGGAGCTCTTGTCTGTGACCTGGGCTGGAAGGGGTCCGCCCTGAGGGCTGACCCACTCCCTGACCAGCTTGTTGGCACTTATGCCAGTCACGCATCGCCATGCTCGAGCCACTCAGAAGTGGGCTGGTGTGACTCATACCCACGGTCGTGGGGCCTTCCAGCTCTGCTCTCCGTTTCTTTGGAAATGTCAGAACCATTTATCTACCACAGCCTTCTGCGCTTGGGGGAGTCAGAACCCCTGAAATCGTAGGATAGTCCTTGACTTCTGTGGGGTTCCTGATGGCTGAAGATGGGGCTCGCTCAGCTTGCTCTGGGGGCTTCACCAGGAAGATGCCGGTGGTGCCTTAAATAAAGGAGTTTGCTTGAGTCCCTCTTTGGAAGTAGAGTCTGTGTTGAGGAGAGACCAGGTTCCTTGCCTAGTGCAGCAGAGCAGGGCGATGGGAGGGTGTTCCTAGCTGCTGAGCACAGGTGGGGCCAGAACATGAGCCTGTGCTGGGGGCCCCGCTCCCTACACGGGCCTCCCATGCTTTAAGGGATGGCCTCGCCTGGTAAAAGCCTCGACCCTGGGTTTTCTCTTGACTCTGCAGAGAGAAGAAGATGGTAGAGATCAACTTCCTGTGTGTCCACAAGAAGCTGCGCTCCAAGAGAGTGGCTCCAGTGCTGATCCGTGAGATAACCCGGCGGGTTCACCTGGAGGGCATCTTCCAAGCTGTTTACACTGCCGGGGTGGTGTTACCAAAGCCTGTCGGCACCTGCAGGTAAAAACCTCTTCTTGGAGAGGTTCTCGAAATGGTGGTGTGCCCACTCTAGTTGGGGAGCTTGTGTCACCATGAGTCACAGCTCTGCCCCTCAGCTCAGTGCATGGCCGAGAGCATCCGCTGTTCTGGTGTCTGAAAAGGTGGGGGGTGGTGCCCACAGGAGCCGAGTAGGGCACACGGGGAGTGAAAGGGAGTCAGTAGGAACGACAGCCTGCACAGCGTATGCCCTGTCCAAAGGGGTCAGGCTTTCTTAGCTCCCTCTGATTCCTGCCATGTGGAAATGGCAGGGGGTCAGTCTGCTGGGGGTTTGTTTTAAAGGCTGAGCCCAAATCTGGTTCTTTATGGTAAATGTCCTATAGTTTTAAATGAGTGGCTCTGTTTTGTTCTGAATATTATGTGGGCCAAAGAGAGCATGTCTCATCTCTGTGAACCAAGCAAAACCTCTGTCTTTGAAAGTTCTTTGGAACAATTGAGTACTCTCTGCCTTAAGAGCTTCTAAAGTGAAAACATCAGTTAGGTGCCAAAGAGGAGGGAGGCCGGACGTTTGGAGAACCTCGGGTCTTTTCCACTGATTTGATTCCCCGAGTGAGGACTCCTGTCCCAAGACAACTGCTGGTACGGAGGAGGGGCTTGTGAACTTGAGGAAGAAATTATGGGAAGAACTGTGGCCGCTCTGCACTCACTGTGGGGTACGCTCTGCACTCACTGTGGGGTACGGAGCTCCTGGGTGGCCTGCTCAAGTGGGGCCTGATGGCTCTCTCATGCCACCTGCTGGCC
>NW_011491618.1:1538133-1563989 GCF_000754665.1 Bison bison bison | reverse complement strand
GAGAGGTCCTCTTAGTGCGACTTGCCACGGCCCTCTGAGGACAGGAGGTCTGTGTCCCCACAGGTACTGGCATCGGTCCCTAAATCCCCGGAAGCTGATTGAAGTGAAGTTCTCCCACTTGAGCAGAAACATGACCATGCAGCGCACCATGAAGCTGTACCGACTACCAGAGGCCAGTGGGGCCCCGGGGCCTGGGCAGGAGCGGGAGGGCGGCGGGGTGGGGGGGCGGCGGTGGAGGGAGGCCTGGAGACCGGGAGAGCCTGGTGGGGCCTGAGCCAGGGGCAGGGGGCTCTCTTACCAGAAAAGCAGCCCAGCCCATGGTTTCCGGATTCCTGGCCTTGCCCTTTCTCTCCTCCTCTTATCTGTAGCCTGGGTTTTATTTTAGTTGGACTTTCTGTTTTCCCAAGCCTGCACCTGGACTCGCTTCTCTGCCATCTGTTGGCAGACTCAGAGAGCGCCTATTTTGTAATCTCAGCCTGAGGGCAGCACAGTGGTGAGAGGAATCTGCTGTACTGCAGCCCATCCCAGGACCAGTGTAAACGAGCCATAGAGTATCTGTTGCTACTTCTGCTGAGTCGGGTAGAGGGTGGGTGACTGAGCCTTCGAGGGGAGCTGAGATTTCCAGGCTCAGTCCTCCTGCTCAGATTTTGCCGCTGAAGGACCAGGCAGCTTCGGTGAGCTGGTTTTCAACTCTGGGCCTTGGTTTGCCTGGTTTGCCAGTGAGATGGATGCTCCTGGGTCTTACAGTCCTTTCTCTTCCCTCAGAGCCCTTCCAGGCAGGGTCAGCGCAGTCACTGGGTGCCGGCTGACCTGAGGGCCGACCCACCGCTGGGCCAGGGTCATCAGTGTCCAGTTTGGAGGGCCCGCCGCAGCACAGTTAGGCACTGCCCAGGAGACCAGACTAGGGAGCCACAATGAGTGTCCCCTCCTTTCTGTTCTCATGCTAGACTGGTCCCGCCTGCTAGGCAGACAGAGAGCATTCTTTTAAGTGGTGTTGCAGCTAGGAGAATGTCTCTGGATCTCCTTGCCTGTGGGAGAACCCCAGCAGGGCTGCTTTTTCAGTCCAGGATTTGAGGTGTCACTGTGGGTGGTGCCACGTAGAAATAAGGTCAGTGAGTGTTCCCTAGTGACATCAGGTTTAGCAAGGAATTTTGGCAGCTGGAGTTTGTGGAGCTGCAGTTTTAAAAGCAATTCCTGTTCACCTGAAACTAACACAACGGTGCTACTCAAGTATACTCCAGTGTAAACTTACAGATAAAGCAGGTCTTGCACTGGGAATCGGTTGTGTCAGGCAGTGACTGCGGTATATAAACCTGTCATTATTTAGTCACGAAGTTGTGTCCTGACTCTTTTCTGACTCCATGGGTGGTAGCGTGCCAGGCTCCTCTGTCCGTGAGATTTCCCAGGCAAGAATATTGGAGTGGGTTGCCATTTTCTTTTCCAGGCCTCAGCATGGAACCCTGTCTCCTGCATTGGCAAGCAGATTCTTTACCACTGAGCCACCAGGGAAGCCCCATATAAACCTACTCCACCCCATTTGCAGATTTGGCTGACCTCACCTCAGACAGTAAAGAATATGCCTGCAATGCAGGAGACCCAGTTTCAATCCCTGGGTCGGGAAGATCCCCTGGAGAAAGGAATGGCTACCCACTTGAGTATTCTTGCCTGGAGGATGAGCAGAAGAGGCTGGCGGGCTACAGTACCTGGGGTCGCAAAGAGTCGGGCACTATCGAGTGACTGACACTTTCATTTTTTTCACCTTTGTGTATTAAGCCCTTGGGGATGTTCCCTCAGCCACAGTATTTATTCCCGAGCATCACATGGCTTCTTTTCCACTTAAGCATTTTCTAAGGAGAAGCAGCTGTGGAGTGGGATTCTGGCAGGAGATTAAGTCCTGGGAATTTAATGCTTTTCTTCTGAATTTAACTGGCATCACTGTCCTGCCAGGGGTGCTGCTGGTCCAACGGTGTGCTAGTGGACATCCCTAAGTGGGCATCCAGGGTAGACTCTGCTGGGCCCCCAGGGTTCCACGGTGCCTGTGGCTGGGTGCCTGTGAAGTGCCCTAAGTCGGTAGGAGATGGAGCCGTGCAGAAAGAGACGAGCTGCAGTTGAGGGGGAGAGGATTGTGAGGCTCAAGGGTGGGGAGCTAAGAAAGCCTTTGGGAGGCCCAGGAACAGCCCTGGGCTGGACCCACTTCAGCACATCCATGCGTTGGCCAGGGCTTCTTCATCACGGCACCATTGACACTTTGGGTCAGGTAGTTGTTGGTCAAGCAGACCATCCTGTATGTTGCAGAATGTTTACCCAGCTATCCAGCAGGGTAGCCACCCTGCCCCTAATGTGACAACCCAAAAACATCTCCAAATATGGTCAGATGTCCCCTGGGAGGCAAAATCGCTTCTGTTGAGCGCTCCTGGGCCAGAAATACAGACGGTCACAGCTACAACAACCACTGGTTCCGAGGGTGGCTGGTCTTGGGCCCTGTGCTGGGGCGTCTGGAGCAGGCAGGGCTGTGATGGGCTGTGTTTTCTTAGGAAGCCAGCCTGGGCCATGTGGATAAGAGATTGACGCAACAGCCTTAGCCAAGGATGGCAGCCTTAACCGGCAGGGAAAGGGCCAGATTCACCATGAGGGTGGGACTTGTGCTTGCGGATGTGGACAGGGGGTGAGAGGGGGCTACCTGAGATGATCGAGGAGGCTGTCTTGAGGGCCTGGGGGGTAGACTCAGGGTCAGGGTAGGAAGGCAGACAGCATGAGCTTTTCGGTTCGTGGAGGACTTGAGAGGGAGCCAGGGCGCTCATGGTCAGCACATCTCATGCTCTCTGGTTTCTTTCTTCCAGACTCCCAAGACAGCTGGGCTGCGACCAATGGAGAAAAAGGACATTCCAGTAGTGCACCAGCTCCTCAGCCGGTACCTGAAGCAGTTCCACCTCACGCCTGTCATGAGCCGGGAGGAGGTGGAGCACTGGTTCTACCCCCAGGAGAATATCATTGACACTTTTGTGGTGGAGGTGAGCGGGGACGCGTGTTCTGGGCCTTGGCCCCGTGGACAGGGAGGCGTTCTCCCGCAGTGATGGGTATCCCCGGGCTCGGTAACCGAAGAGCAGTTGACCAGAGAGTTGGCACCCTAGCCTTCCTGGACCACCTGTGCTTGGGCTCCACTAAAGGCAGGAGGTTGTAGCTTGCATTTGCTAAAAAGAACTCTTCTGGCCCTGGCGTGAGCCCTTCATCTCTCCCTCCCCGCTGCTGACCCTGAGCAGACAGAGCTGAGCCCCACTTGGTCAGGTGAGCTCTGCTGGGTCTGGAGCTGGCTGGACGTTTGTGGGGCCATGAGCTGTGAGAAGGCCCTGTTGCTGCAGGTGGGGAAGGAGTGTGGCAGAGTCAGTCCCCGGCCCAGCCTGGGTTTTCCTCCCAGCGCCGTCCTCGGGTTCCCTCTTGATGTGTTTTCTCCTCCCTGTGTATCCTGTTTCAGTTTCCACTCATTCATCTGGAGGGACAGAGCTGCCCGAGGGTGGCGGAGGGCAATGGGAACATTCTGTTCCCAGGCTGCGCGGCCCCGTGCCGGTGTGACCCTGCCTTCTTTATTGTCTTCCCATCAGAATGCAAACGGGGAGGTGACTGATTTCCTGAGCTTTTATACACTTCCGTCCACCATCATGAACCACCCGACCCACAAGAGTCTGAAGGCTGCTTACTCTTTCTACAATGTTCACACTCAGACCCCTCTCCTAGACCTCATGAGCGACGCCCTCGTTCTCGCCAAAATGGTGAGGAGCCAACCAGAGGGAAGGGGCGGTGGGGCAGTGCTGAGCACAGCTCTCAGGAGCTGCTCCTGGGCGGGGGAGCTTCAAGGCCTCGTCATCTTCCTGCTTCACTCTGGGAGCAGCCTAGCGGTTTCCAGCCCTCAGCTCAAAAACTGGGAGGGAGCAAGGAGTGTCCACACCAGGTGAAGGCATTGAACTCCTGATGTATTTCAGTGAGTTTTGTTCTCACGGGAGGTGCTGCCAAGGAGCCTGAATAGCCAGGCCTGCACGGGGAGGTGAGGGGTTCTCCTTACGACCTCCCCAATGTGGGAATGGGAAGATTGGTGGTGTCTGTTGTGGTGAGTCATGAGCCGCTGACTGGTGGGGCATGGCGGGGAGGGGTCCAGGTTTCTCTCTCACCTGAGAGGTCACTGGGCAGCCCTAGCCCGTGGGGTCTACCTGCGCTCGGCCTGGTCCACTGTGCGCCGGCTGCCAGCCACCATCCAGTCCCTGATCAAGTCTGTCACAGCCTCAGAGAAGCATGTCATTAAGTCCCTCGGTGCGCCAAGGCCTGGGACTTGGGGCGACAGGGAGTTGGGGAGCAGTGAGGCTCAAGAGCAGAGGTGCTCTTGAGCACCTTCTCTTAGGAAAAGGTTCAGGCCTTGGTCTCCAGAGAGGACTGTGGAAGTTACCTGCATGTTTCAGGGAAGCATAGCAATGGGAGCGGCGGCCTGGACTCTGGGTGCACAAATGCGTCCTTGTGGGGACGCTGCGGAGAGGCCAGGTAAGGTGGCACTCAGCACGTCATGAGAACTGCTACCAGAGAGCAGGGCGCTAACGGGAGTCTGGATGTCCACAGAAGCAGCAGGCGCCTCTGAAGGCAGATCGCTGCCCTGGCCGCCTGCCCGTGAGGCAGTTCTGATACAACAGGAGAGAGAGGGCAGGAATGCGAGGCGGCGTCCACCCATCCTCACCTGTCCTTGTTTCTCCCTGCTGCCCCGCAGAAAGGGTTTGACGTGTTCAATGCACTGGATCTCATGGAGAACAAAACCTTCCTGGAGAAGCTCAAGTTCGGCATTGGGGATGGCAACCTACAGTATTACCTGTACAATTGGAAGTGCCCCAGCATGGGGGCAGAGAAGGTATGTACATTCTGGGCACCCTGGCAGCTGGGCCCACTCGGGGCTGGCCTGGGTCAGGTGTTGGTACCTGTAATAGAAGCAGGGCCTTGGGTCTGGGATCCAGCATCAGTCTGGGCCCTGGAAGAGTCCCCTCCCTCTGGTGGCCACACGAGCAGGGCCAGTGTTCCCCTGTGAGCAGCAGGTGTGAGGGGGGCAGAGGGCACAGGCCCCTGAGCCACACGGAAGTGGGAAGGTTGTCAGCCTCCTCCCACCAGGCGAGTGGCCTCATCCAATGCGGCAGGGCTTTGGGACTGTCCCAGGACACTGGCCAGTCACATGCCCGTGGTCTGCCAGGAAGAGAGAGTCTGACTCAAGGGGCTGCTGCCCTCGTCCCAGCATGGCCCTTCCTCCACCAGCTCCAGAGGGCAGCTCAGGGCCAGGGGAAGCCGACACTTATAGGGTACCTGGCAGATGAACTGGAGTGCAGCCTGGTGCCCAGTATTCCTCAGGGTGCTGCAGATAAAGGCTCTGATGTCTGAAGCATCAGGTAGAGGTTGAGTGAGAGCCCAGGACTCGCCGGAGCCTGCTCACTCCGCACAGTAGCGCCCTGCGGACTCTGTCACTGGGCCTTCAGGACTGCACGGGGAGTAGGGGAGTCCGGATAGCTGCCCCCTCAACTCTGCCTTTCCCCTCTTGGCTCTCCTAGGTTGGGCTGGTGTTACAGTAACCAGTTGCCAGTGAGATTCTGGATAAAGCCACTGAAAATTACCAGGAAATGGAGCCCCACCACTTGTTGGTCCAATTTTCACAAACGTGAGAATCCCTGGCAAGGGGAGCAGAACTGAACCGGCTTTACAGACCGCCGCTGAACTTGATGATTGTATTAATGGCGTAGGCTGCGAGATGCCATCTCTGGCCGTGTCTCTGGTCTCCCTGTTTTCCAATTAATCGCATCGTTATGCAGCCGCGATCAAGGGAATGTAACTGCTGAAAACTAGCTCGTGATTGGCATATTATGGAGTTAACGGGTGAATAATAAAAGTATATATATATATTATATATATATATATAAATATTTTAAATATCTTTCATGTTCCAAATGTACAAGGATGTTTGGTCTCTAATGAAAAACTGAATCCAGATCATTCCTCAAAATTCGACTCTAAGGCCAGTGCCCGACAGACACATATCGGTACAATTGAATTGTTTCCTTCTGAAAGCAGGCATGGACTTTTCTCAGGGGAGCAGGAGAAAGAGGATGTGGGAGGCTTACCCAGTTCCCCTTCTGAGTCAGCTGGGTTTGATTGGCTTGGCAATGGCAGCGTCGGGTGGAGGGGCTGTGCAGGGCTTTGGGGAGGGCTCAGCGCTCTCTGGGAAGAGCAGGTGGAGGCCTGGCTGGGGCAGACCTGACTCTGAGGCGCTCCTGCAGGGGCTGTACCTTTTTTGCATCCTGAACCTGCGCAGCAGGGATGACCTGTGAAAGTGCGTTTCATGAATCCAGTTCCCTCTTCTAGTCCTCTTGGCCTGCTCCCTGTAGGAAGTCATCCTGCCAACAACTGACTTTTACATCCAGGCTCTCTAGCCAACCGTTGCCAATCTTATATGACAGGGATAAGTCCTGTGAGATTGTTTTTCCACTGCCTGGGGTGACTGGCAGTATGAAGGAGACCTTTGACCTCCTTGTATAGCACCTGGGACCTTGTGGAGACTATGTCAGTGCAGGCCCTGCCTAGCTCATCTTAGAGCAAAGAACCAGGACCTGATGCCCCCAGGATTGGTTGGGCAAGGATGGTGTGGGGCTGATACCCAGACCTCAGCCTCCAGCCCTGGGCCGGTGCCTTCCAGCCCATTAGCCGTCTCTGCTCCTTTCCAAGACATACAGCCTGCAGGTCACGGCAGGAAGTGGTGATGAGATGCCAGTCTGCACTTGGCAACAGAAATGATTTCCTGTTGCCATTGTCAGAGTCTGATTTCCACTGATGATGTGTTGTGGATTTTTGCGGTGGTAATGGTGACTGATGCTGCCTATGGCCCTCCAAATAATGGAGGTTCCAGTCACATGACTGTCACGTAGGCATTCCTCAGTTTCGCTCAGCCAAGTGGTTTGGGGAGGGTTGGGCTATGAATTGTCAGCAGCAGCAACTCATATCCAGACTTGTATGTAACTTTTGCTCTAGGACGAGGTCAGTGGGTGGATGGTGTGACGTGTGAGGTAGGGGGTTTCCTGGCTGCTTTTACCTCTACTTGTAGAGGGAAGGAAGTCTTGCCGGCAGGCCAGGCTCAGCCCAGCTGTGGGAACTGAAATCGTGTTCCATGGGCCAGGAGGGCTGTGTTGCAGGCTGTGGGCTCTGGTGAGGTTTGCCAGAGACTGATTGTGCAGAGTCCCCAGAGCTGGAGGGGATCATGTGCTTAGTTGGGATGGGGCCGTGCTGCCCCTGCCCAAGCAGGGCTGCTGGCCAGGCTTTCTGCAGACGGAACCCCCAACTCCATTGATCACACTTTCATCAGAGGCCTCTAGGGGGCCTCCTTTCTCCCCGTCGTCCCTGTGCTGCAAACTGTAGGCCCCCATCGTGGCTGACCTTTGACTCCTTGACTCCAAGATACCCAGACCAAAGAAGCTGCTGTTCTCAGCAAGATGTGCACTGCATTCCACAGACGGCGGAGTCGGAGAGGCAGGGCCTTGCCCACACAGCCTCACAGACATCAGACACATGGCATCCCATGGCCCAGAGCAGCCCACCCTGTGCGTGCTTCTAAAGATGTCAGAGAAAAAGTTCCCGACTCTCCCACCTCAGGCAGGACTGGAACTTGGACAGGCTCCCTGTCACAGGCTTGCTCAGCTCTGGGCCAGGTCCCGGCCTGAGCTGCCTCTGAAATTTGGGGTGCCTGACGGCCCCAGGAGTGAGCTTTGCCTTGGTGACTAAAGTCATGGGATGGAAACTGTGAGGCCCATGCCCGCTCTGGAAGAAAGCGATTGCCTGGGGAGGTCCCAGTGTCTCCCTGCAGTTGCTCCTTGGACTCTGCTGTCGCCCTCTGTAGGGACCCTGCCCTGCCTTCAGCACCATCCACAGGTCTGCAGGAGTGGGGTTGTGGCTGCTCTTAGTCTTCTTTTTGCCCAAGCACTCCCTGGGTTCTTCACTCGACCCGTTCCAGGACTTCTGGGCAGAGAGAACCATTGCTTGGGGTTTGGGGCCTTGCAGGATGGTGGAGCCGTGACTGGCTTAAACCAAACAAGGCGAAGAGCCCAGGGCCTCCAAGCTCATCAGCTGGGACTTGCCTCAGGCCGCCGCTCACAGTGGGCCTCCCGGGTGTGGCTTCACCCTCTGCCTCCAGTGCTGGGCTTTCAGACTCCATGTTCCTGATGTTTACCTCCAGCCTTTGGAATGACCCCGCAGCACACTCCCACGGCCTCCTGTCTCTGTATGGAGAGAGCTGGGGAGAAAGGAGGTCTCGGTTCTGGACTGAGGTCTGCACAGGGCTGGTGTCCCCACGCACGCCTGCTTCCGAAGATGCTGCTGTCTCGTTTGAAGGCCGGCCTACATCAAGCCACCGCAACACCTAGGTTTATGGAAAATTTCAGGCCTTGCCTGCAACTCCATTCTGACTGCCGTCACCCACTTGCTGACTCACTTGAAGCCTAGGGTGGGTGTCCCAGTGCTCTTGAATTCTTTGCCCAAAGATGACCAGCATTTAACCAACTGAAGGGATGGCCCAAAGGCCTGGATAGCTTCACAGCTTCAGCCCTGGAGAGGGTGGCTGCTGGGCCAGGGGACGGGGCGGGGCGTATCTCTGGCCAGGGCCTTTCCACCCCGGGCTCCCTTCTTCAGGCCTGGCCGCCTGCCCTGGAACCAGAGGAGACGCAGAGCTTCGGGTTATTACTGTCAGGGGAAGGCAGGCCTGCAAACAGACTGTCCCTGGGGAGGCTGTGGGGGAAGATTTCATTCAGATCAGTTCAAAAATACTGATTGACTGCCAACCAGGCGCCCGCATCCAGGAACGGGAAAGGGGAGGCTTCACCTTTGTGTCTTGGCTTTGCTCCGGGCTGTGGGAGGGGCATCCATTTCCGGGATGGGGGAAGAAATACCAAATGCATTGTTGTTCTGCTTGGTACATCTCACTTGTTTCTAATAAAGGAAGCAGCTGAACACAGCCTTCTGCCCTCTTGGTATTCCTCTGGTCAGCAGGTGGCAGGGGAACCCCAGAGCCCCCAATCTGGGCCAGAGCCCTCTCGCCCTGCAAGGAGGGCCTTCGTGACCAGAGACGCTTCTGAATACTTTCCTTTGGCAAGACTACCCTTTGAGGGCCAGCTTGGCTCTTTTTCCCCTAACCTCTCCCCCCCGCCAGCAAGGAGCCAGTACTGACTCGGGTTTAGTTTGTGTAAGAGGAGCAGCCAGGCTCTAGGCCAGCACTCAGGACCTTGGCAGAGCCGCCCCCTCAGTCCAGGTCAGCGTGGCTCCTCTGACAGAGGGTGCGGGCACCACCCCTCCCACTGTCCAGATGCCACCCCTCCCTTTGCAGGGCAGGAGCCAGGTGGTTCTTTTGAGCCACCTGGGGTGTTTTAATTATTATTTTCTTGACACACAGCATGTGGGATCTTAGTTCCCAGACTAGGGATCGAACCCAAACCCCCTGCATTGGAAACGCAGAGTCCTAACCACTGTACCGCCAAGGAAGTCCCCTCCAGGGGTGCTTAACAATGCAAGCTGTTAGGTCCCACTGAACCCAGAAAATTTCCCAGGAAGGGTCTTGAGGAACCATGTCTGAACTCCTCCCCACCCCAACCCCTGTTCTGTTCCTGTGGACCTTTTCATCCATGTACCCCTCCACGGCTGGTGCCTCCAAGTCCCTTTCCAGGGAACCTGGGCCCTGAGCAGCAGCCTGAGAGGTCCTGCCCCTGGGATCATCCCTGAAGCCTTTTCCCTGACCCTTCCAGACCTAGTTTAGGTCTCTCCCCACCCAGGAGCAGCTCACTCCAGGCTTTCAGGGCTGGGGGGGAAAAAAAAAACATAGCCCTGCGGGTGGTCTCCACCCAGCGGTCTTCAGAATTACCAGCTGTGTTTCTTCTTTGCCTTCACCTCCCATAATCAGTTCCTGTCGACTTTGTTGCCTTAAAGATTCTTCCCAGCTTTGGGGCTCTTCTAGCCAGAAACCCTCTTGCTGCATCAAACCAGAGATGAGAGGCAGGATTGGGGCCTCAGTCTGGTGGCCAGGGTTCACCTGACACAGGACCCCCGGCCCAGACCCCGACCAGACCTGGCCCTGTGGGGGCAGGACAACGCTTAGTTGCTCTCCATACCCTCACACTGGACCTGGGGCCTCACCTGCCCCCTCTGTGGGGCTGCAGGGTGGCCGCCCGGCTCTTCTGACAGCCCTGAGACTGTGCATCCAGACTACCTGGCCCGTTCCTTCATGGTTCCTGGATGGGGGGTGGGCATCTGGGCCGCTTGAGTCTAGTTGTCTTCTTTCAGATGCACAGATTCATCAGAACCAAATGCCCTCCTCAGTGTAAACAGAGCAGGGTGAGGCCATCACTTTCTGCATCAGGTCCTGGGATGGCAGGAAGGTGGAGACAGCCCAGCCCTGGGTTCTATGGGGCAGCTTCCAGCGGCAGCCCAGCCCCAGGCCACCCTCCGGGAAATGGGCACCAAGCTCTGTGCTTGTTCAGTGTTGGTCTTGCTGCTTCAAGGAACCCCAGATGCCAGGGCTCCACGCTTAATCCCAGAAAGTCACTCTCTGATGGATTTCCTCCAGATTCTGTCATCTGCGGTCTGGGCACGCTCTCCCAGCATCTCTAGAGGCACCTGAGCAGCCCCCTGCTTCCCAAGCCTTTGTCCAAAAAAGGCTGCTTGGCTGGTGGAAGGAGAGTCCCAGGTCTCTGGGATTCGTCTACTGAAGAGACAGGGGCCTTGAACCCAGCTGAGCCTGGAAAGGGGGGACTCTTCTGAAGTCCTTCAGAGTCCTGTCACCACCCCCTTTAAAGCTACACTTGCACCCTGGCAGAAGCCCCCCTCGCCATTCCAGATCCCTGGTGTGTTTCTCGGGGGGTGGCCTTGTGAACCGCTGTCCTCAGTCTTGTGATGCTGGCAGCAGCTCTGAGCCAAGAAAGGACAGGGCTATTTTGAGCTGTGGCAGCCCCTCCAGCGCCCTGTCCTTCTTAGACAAATGACCCAGAGGTGGGAAGAGGCCCAAGGGACATTCTCTCTGCCCCGGCCCTCCCCGAGGCCTGTGGTTGTGGCCTCAGCAGTACTTAGCGGGTGGCAGTGGTAAAATAAACTTGCTTTATTTTGTTCTACTGACCTCTCCAGGGCTCTTCTAAGACACAAGTTAGAAACCGATTCCCAGGTCTCCCCAGAGCTGAGCCTCCCTCTCCCTCCTTGATTTAACAGGGGAAGGGAGCTCAGGTTCAAGAGCTGGAGAGGGAAGGAGGGCCTTAGCGGGTGGCTAATGCCAGGGGAGGGAGCGGGGGGTGGTGGCTGGACTCCTCGTGGGAAGGAGGCTGGGATGGCCCCTCTGGGGAGCAGAGAGTGGTCGAGGGCTCACAAGTCCCGCTCCCTAAGTCTCCTGGCAGCACCAGGCCTGGCTCTTCATAAGCCATGACGACCAGGTGGGCTGAGGCCATCTCACAGCCCAGAGCAAGGAGCAACTTCCTGTTCTTCAGGAGGGGTGCAAGCAGCCCCCAGCACCCAGTTGAGACCAGAGCCTGGCAGGCTCAGCGGGAGGATGGAGGGGCTGGTCCTCCATCACGCCCTCCACTCCGGAGGGCATGGGACACAGACTGGCACCTGCAGAACCCAGGGTGGCTCAGCTCCGGATGCAGATGTGGACAAAGAGAGTGGCCGGTGACAGTGAGGCCCCGTCCTTGGAAAGCAGGTGGATGTGGCGGTACCCTGCAGGGAGGGTAGCCCTGCGTCAGCTTCTCTGTCCACTGCCCCGCATGGCCAGGCATGTAGGGTGCAGACCACATCCCACTCCCAGGGTGGCCTGGCTCAGGGCAGGCTCTCGGAGGAAATGGGTGGCCCCAGTGAACAGGGTCTTGGAGGCCGGGACCCCCCATCCCTTTCTACCCCACCAACCCCCACCAACCTTGCTTCAGACTGCTGAGAGGCAGCGTGAACTGGCCCACGAAGTCATTGGGGGAGGTGGCGTCATAATCCTCTACCACGAACCGGACCAACGCCAGCTCCGGAACCCGCAACTGGAACTGCAGGGTCTGCCCCCAACGGGGGTTGAAGCCTAGGGCGCAGGCCTGGCAGTCAAGAGCCCGCAGGGCCAGCCCCGCCCAGCACCTCCCTCCGCTCTCTGCGGGCCCGCCCTCTACTCCGTCCCCCACCGCCCTCTACTCCGCCCCCCCCACCGCCCCCCCGCCAGCAGGGCCCCCACGCACCGTTGTTGAGCACATAGTTGGTTTTCTTGCGAGCACAGTCCGCGGGCACCCCGTGGATCTCAATGCGCACCAGCGGGTCCACAATGGAATTGGGCTTCTCGGTGTTCAGCTTGGGCAGCTGCTGTGCCGTCAGCACCTGTGCGGGGAGAAGGGGGGCTGCAGCCCGGCCCGAGGCGCTCACACCACCCTCCCGGGCCCTCCCCAGGCCTCCGTTGTCCTCGGGCTGGTGCCACCCCCGCAGAGGGGACCCCGGGCAGGGCACGGCCCAGGCCTCTGACCTGGATGGTGAGAGTCGTTCTGGGGGGCCCAGGACACTCAGGGTCAAAGGTTGTGTTGGGCGACCGCAGTCGGACGGGTTTCAGGATGTAGCCACACTGCCCGTTGACGAGGAAGCGCCCAGCATTGAGGTCCATCTCGTAACCCGGTGTCTGGAAGTTCAGTGCCACTGTGGACACAGCAGAGGCAAGGCAGGGCCTCTTAGTGGCCCTCTCCTCACTGCTCAGTCTCAGGGGCTCACTGCCCTCCCCACAGATAGACTTGGTGTGGAGAGGACTTGGTTCTCTCCAGAGAGGGTCCCCCTGCCTGGGTGGGAGTACCATCCCACCCCAACCATGGCTTGGGGGCATCATGGCAGCGAGGGACCCAGCCCCACTACCACCTGTACTTCATGGCTGAAATCCCTCAAGGCCAGAGAGAGGTTTCCCTAGCTTCCCCAAGGGGCACACTCCTCTCCTTTGGCGATGCTCAGTGTCCTCCAGAGCCCCCTCTCGTCAGTGTGGACTTAGTGGGGACTGCCTCTGTGTGTGTGTGTGTGTGTTTATGTTAGGGGCACAAGGGAGTGGAAGTTTTTTTCTGTTCTCAGCTGTGTCCAACTCTTTGCGACCCTATGGATGGCAGCCTTCCAGGTTCCTCTGTCCATGGGATTCTCCAGGCAAGAAGACTGTAATGGGTTGCCATTTCCTTTTCTGGGGGGATCTTCCCAACCCAGGGATGGAAACTGGGTCTCTTGTGTCTCTGCACTGGCAGGCGGCTCCTTTACCACTACGCCACCTGGGAAGCCCTTTTAATTTCTACCTTCATAAAAAAATTGAGATTTTACACTGCCAAGAACCAACAACCCTGATTTGTGTTTCCCCACCTGTTGACAAGTCTTTTAATAATTGTTATGACTGAGACTCATGTTTCTGACTTCTGGAAAGCTGTGTTGCCCCATCACCACTGGGGCCTCCATGGCTCCCAGAGCCACACCCCCAAAAGTGGCCCCTGCCCACCCCCTCTTCTGCTGCCCCCACTCACCCAGCTGACAGCCCGAGTTCCACATCTCCTGGGGGCTATAGTTGGCCGAGTTCATCCGCAGCCCCAGCGGGTAGACACGGGTCAGGTGGCGGGCATTGTGCCTGACGAAGCTGTTCCCTGGGGGAGAGGTGGGGTGGGACTGTGGTGGCCACTGGGGTATCACTCGCTCACTGGCTGCCAGAGCCTGTCAGCCACCTTCCCCGCCCCCCTGCCACCTCCAGAGACCAGCTGGGAACAGGCAGAATTCCCATCGTCAGCTCCCGCTGCCCCCTTTCCTCGTTCTCTCTGATGAGGGGGCAGGGGGTCCTCATGAGGAGGCTCCTGAAGTCCAGAGGGGCACAGGGACCCCCTCCCACAGCCTGGCACTGCATCCTACCCCCCACCCAGAGTCCCCACATTCCTGACTCCGTGGGTGGAGCCCCTGGCCCCAGGCTGCAATCTTTTGTTGCTCAATCCACAAACACTCCTCCAGCCCCACCTTGGGTTCCAGGAACCCTTCCGTGTATGTCATACCTCCAGGCCTGGGGACAACCTGCTTCTCCAGTCTGGAAGTCCCCTCCCCCTCTTCATCTGGCTGCTTCCTCCCCCTGCTGCAGGACTCCCCCAGCCTCTGTCAGACCCAGTGGATCCCCCCGCACCGCAGTTATCCGTCTATGTCTGGCCCCGGATTAGGCTGTGAGCCCGTGAAGGCAGACAGCAGTCTCCCTTGTCCCAGTGCCCTCTTCTTGCATGCATACCTGGCCCAGTGCCGGGCACTCATTCCCTAAGCCCCTCTCTTCACTGCCCCCAAAGCCCTTTCACTCTCCTTTCCAGACCAACGTCAGCATCTCCCACCCACCCGGGGTCCGCCGGTCCCCACCTCCCTCCTGCCTCAGATGCCCCACATCCTGGCTCCCACCTGCCTCTCGGATGAGCTTCTTGGCCTTGCGCTCGCTGAGGGAGCTGACCTGGCAGGGCTGGGGTGGGACCGGGGGCGGGCGCAGGGTCTGCAGGCGGGTGGCACAGCAGTACACGGCCAGGGCCGACAGCTCCGGGGAGATCTGCTTGGCCTGGGAGACAAGCCTCAGCGGGGGTCTGCCCCCCACCCACCAGCTCCAGCCCCCTGGTCGTCCCACCTCCCTTCTCTCGGCCACCTGTCCCCAAGCTCCACAGTGCCTGCCCAGCCCGGGCTGGCACACTCACCCGCCGCCTCTGCTCTATGGCCCCCAATTCCTCCTCTTCATCTTCCTCTTCATCCTCCTCCTCCCGCTCTGATAGGATGCGACCGTTCTCACTCCTAGTGTCTGGCAGCTTCTTCCCCTTCACCAAGACCCGGCCTTTCAGCCTCTGTAGATCCAGCATGGAAGAATGAAGCTCCCTTGCCCCTGTGTCAGTCCATCATTCAGACACCACTGTGTGAGGGGCTGGCTTGGGGTGTGAGCAGGGAAAGAGACACACATGAGTGATGTTCCTAACAGGAAAAAACCTATGAGGGAAACAGCCTATGGGACTATCCAAAGGGGACTGGCTAATGAGGTGCCTCCAAGCCTCAGAGTACTGCAAGCCAGACAATAAAATGAATGAGGCAGCTCAGGGTTGAAAGAGAAGGCCTTCTCTTCAAAAAAGATCTCACGAAAGAAGTGCAGGTAGAACATGTGTTCACAGGATCTTTTTTGTCTACGACTTGAAAGAGAAGATCACTGTCCACAGGTATATAGGTATATAGACGCATGGAAAATTCTGGAAGAATATACAAGACACCATTGAAGGTGATCACGTCTTCAGAAATACGACAAGGGGAGCAGGAGTGGAGGAAAATCCATTTTTCATTGTGTATGCTCTCTTTTTTCTTTTACCATATATATATTTTTTTCATACTAATAAAGTCAAATCACACACAAAGGTGAACCCAGATTCCCTGTGTAATTTGGGATTGGGAGTAGGAGGAGAGTTTTCTCCAGGAACCCTAAAAGGATGTGTCCTGAAGAGGCAGATAAAATGCTCTGGGGTTTGGGAGAGAGGAAGATGGACCACTTCTGGCCAGAGCGCTGAGGAAGTTGCTAAGGCCACAGGAAGAGGCCCTTTACTGAGCTAGACTCTAAGCAGGTGGCACCTGGCGAGCATGGGAGCTCCAGGTGGAGAAGACAGTGTCAAACAAGGGAACGGCCAAGCCCTCAGGGACTCTGTGGGCAGGAGGCAGGGTGGGGAGGTCAGGCCAGGTCATGGAGGGCCTTGCATGCCAGGAACAAGGGTGGGAGGCGTCTAGTCAAAATGGAAGGTAGGCAAGTGACAAGACCACAGGGTGCAGATGTCAGATGAACGGTGACACAGGAGGTTAAGGCAGAAAGGACTTTCCTGGCGGTCCAGTGGTTAAGACTCCGCACTTCCACTGCAGGGGGCGTGGGTTCAACCCCTGGTCTGGGAACTAAGAACCCATATGCCACAAAAGGTGGCCAAAAAAAAAAAAAAAACAGAAGGTTAAGACAGAGGAGAGGGGTCCTGAACAAAGGTGGATGGTCGACCTTGGAGCCAGACCCTCCGCCCACCCAGGCTGGGGGTCTGAGAGCCTTACCTCTGGGGATGGCAGCTCCTCAGGATTCTGGGAGTCCAATGTCTGTGTCACCAGCATGTCCCCCAGGATGGTGTGCAGGTGGCGGGCCATGGCAGCCTGCTGCTCCAGCCCGCAGTGGTTCTCAAGGGATAGGATGACGGGGTACGGGGACACCTGTGAGGGGGAGGGGCAGCAGCTCAGAGACACTAGCCCCTCCCCCACCAGGACCCCTGCTACACCCAGCCCCCAACCCCCTTCAGGATAGGCAGGCAGATGTCTGGAAAACCCACTCTGGGGGAGACTGAGAGGGTGGATGTGGGACATACCGGGATCAGTGTGTCCATAGAGGGACAGAGGTCAGATCTGGGGCCCCGGGGAAGGGGGTGGGCTGTCTGGGGAGCTGAGAGGGGCTGGAGGAATGTTTCTTTTAATAAATGCTCTCTATGTTAATGACACTGACCATGCCATTTAGGTTACACACTTTTCGTCCCAGCCCATTATTTGTTGATGGAAAGATTCCTATACCTTGACACATGTGGCAATTTTATGCAGGTGCAACGTTGAGCTTCTGTTTTATGATTTCCTCTTTGTGAGTCATGATTAACATGTCCTTCCCTACCCACATGGTTTTCTTCTGGAAATTTTATGATTTTCATACAATTACTAAACGTAAGGGTGGGAGAAGGGAGCCCCTTGTCCAGCTTTATTCCACCCCACTGGCCAGCTGTCCCAGCAGCACTTGGTGAAAGTGAGTCTCTGGGCAGGGGTTTCTTTTGGTTTTTGTCTTGGCCACACTGCACAGCATGCAGGATCTTAGTTCCCCGGCCAGGAATTGAACTCATGCCCCTTGAAGTGGAAGTGTGGAGTCCTAACCACTAGACTGCCAGGGAAGTCCCAGGTGGTTCTTTTGGAAGGACAGAGATCAGCTGGGGTTGCCAGCAAGGCTCTGGGGCTGAGTGTGCGGGTCCCGGGGCTCACCGTGAAGGCGTGCTCTCGCACTGCCTGGATCACGTCTCGGAAGAGGATCTTGGAGGTGAGGGTGTGGCCGTGATAGATGACCGGCTCACCTCCTGGCCCCTCCCAGCAGTCCAGCTCCACACAGCGGCATCCCTGGGCAAAGGCCCTGCAGACAGACGGATGGACAAAGTATCTTGTGGATAGCACAGAGCAGGGCAAGGGGCAGGCCTCCTGGGCCCCAGGAAGCCCACGGTGGGAGTTAAGCCCCTCATCACCCCCAAACCGGCTCCCAGACCTGTTCAGCTCCACCATCCCCACATTGTGGTACCTGACGTAGGCCTCAGTACTGCTGGGTCCCCCGATCTGAGAGTCAGTCAGGTAGGTGTTGTGTGAGGAGGAGATGAAGTAGTGGGCGAGGGGCTGGTCCATGTCCTGGAACACGCATGTGTGGGCCAGGTCCAGGGCAGCTCCCTCAGGGGACAGCAGGTACATCATGAAGCCATCCAGTGTCATCAGCTCATGCTGCTTGGCTGCAGAAAATGGGCAGAAGAGAGCATCAGGCTATGCAGGGACTCCTGTGTCTGGACCCCAAAATCTCAAAGCTCACTCAACTTAGTAATGATGAGCACTTGTCTACTGACTAGACTCTACATAAGTTATGCCTTTTTTTTTTTTGCCACACTACACAGCTTCTGGGATCTCAGTTTCCTGACCAGGGATTGAACCCAGGTCCCACAGCAGTGAAACCCCAGAATCTTAACCACTACCACCAGGGGACTCCCGAGTTATGCCATTTAATTTCAACCCAACCCTGTGAGGAAGATACATTACTATGCCAATTTACAGAGACGGCGGCTGAGTCCCAAAGAAGTGAGGTGAGCTGCCCAAGATGGCGCCCACAGTCAGGAACAGCAGAGCCCACTTAGCTGGGCACCCAGACCTGTCAGACGCCAAGCCCCGAGCTGCGTTGGCCCCAGCCCCATCTGTCAGACCCTTCTTCACCTGTCTCGTTGAGCTCATAGGTGTGGATGAGCTGCTGGGCGTGGGCCAGTGTGGCCTTGTGCTCGCCCTGGTCCTCCAGGAACTCCAGCAGCTCAGAGGCGCTCAGCACGCGGTCCTCTCCTGAGTACCGATGGAAGATCTCCTCCAACTCAGGGCGTTTCAGCAGCCGCCGCAGAAATTCCTCGATCTCTGGCCCCTCCAGCCGCTCATTTTTGGAGCGGTCACACTCCTAGAGGGCAGGAGGGAGAGGCTCAGAGGAGGACGACACCCTGGGTGAGCCGGGTGCTCTCACACCCATGCTCTGTACACACCCCCATCATCCACCACGGCTGGGACAGGAGGTGACGTCTCCCATTTCACAGGTGGAAAAACTGAGAGCTGGCAAGGCCGCAGGTCTCACTCAGACTCACGCAGCTGTTAAATCGCAGGGCTGGGTTTCTAAAGACGGTCTCTTGGGTTCAGGGCTTATCCCTCTGCCTACCCCAAGAAACAAGATAGGGGAGAAAAAACTGTGAGCTTCAGGCAGGGCTGGGCCTCTGTGCCGGAACCCCGCTCTGGTGTGTATGCGGTACTGTTCTCACACATTCACACCAAGGTCAACGAGCAACACACCGCTGAGAATGTACATGGTGCAGTCCACGTGGCGCTGTCCGTCCAGGAGTCCAGGTGCCGTGGCCCTCCCGTCCCTCAGGGTCACACAGTCCGCGTGCTCCAACTGGGCCATGGATGCAGAGCCCACCCCTGTGGGCCCCTCCCACACGTAGGGTGTACATGGTCACGTGTGGAGGTGCCAGATGCCACAGTGGAGGGGGTGTGCTCACGCGTGTGCCCATGAGCCCGAGGTCCTCGCTACCTGGGCTCTGCCTGAGGGTGAGGAAGGAGCTCTGGGCCCAGGCTCCCAACCTGGCTCCGTGGCTTCCCTGGGTGAAAGGGTAGAGTAAGGCCCAGATGCAGCCTTTCTGCAGAAAGAGGCGACTCTCCACAAAAGCCTGGGGTGGGGGAAGGGAACCGAGGACTCCCATGGCTGGGGGAGGCAGAGGTCAGAGTGGTGGCAGGTGCCCACCTTGAAGAGGCCGTAGGCGTACATGTCGTTCATGTCCAAGTTGACCATGCGGAGCAGGTTCTTGATTTCCTTGAAGCTCATCTTACTGTCCTGGTTGGAGTCTGCCCGGTGCAGATAGGAGTGGATCCAGGTGTGGGTGCTCAGGAAATACCCGCAAGAGGCTGGGCCCCGCCCCCAGCTGACAGGTAATTGACAGATAAGCAATCTCCCATGACTACACACACACTCATCCCCTCCCGCCTGGGGGCTCCCAGTTTGGGAACTGTGCGTTCCTCTCAGCCTGTGAACTTCCTGAGTTCCGTAGGAGCGCATCCTTTGTGGGACCCAGGCTCCCTAGGGACGCCTGGCCGCCACCCTCAGTTCTGAAGACAAGGGCTCAGTCTCAAATCTCAGGGCCCCTAAGAGTGGAGCCACGCCTCTCCTGGGGCTGGGAGTCCTCCCGGCATGGGGCTGGCCCCTCCATGCCCGCCTGCCACACTCCCCGGGAGGATATTGGTCAAGGCGCTCGCGTTGGCTCATGGCATCGAGGCGCGCGCGCAGCTTGGCCAGACCACGCACCCAGCGCTGCGCCTCCTCGGCCGTGGGCGCCACCAGGTCCAAGTTCTTGCGGCGCCCCTTGAAAGCGATGGTGAGGCAGCGTGCCGGCTCAAAGGCGCCCCCGAAGTGCCGCAGGCCCTCGGACTGGTGGCCCTCGCGGATGGCCTCGATGTGCTGGACGAAGACTGCGGAGAGGAACGGACCGCGCGCGGCCGGGTCAGGGCGACGAGGCCAGGCCGCCACTGTCCCCAGGCCGCCCATGCCCTCCCCGGCCCCACTCACAGATGTGCTGCGAAGGCGCACGCGGGATGCGCCGCTGGAACCACACGCTCAGGCCATCCTCCTGCAACCGGTACAGCCGTTCCTTCTGCCACGTCGGCGAGCGGATCTTGCAGAAGCGGGAGCCCCGCAGCATGGCCCGCACATCCTCATCCTCCGACAGGCCTGCGGGGACGGGAGGCCATGGGCACCCTGGAATTCTAACCCCCTCCCCAGCAGGGAGAAGCAGGCGGGCTTCCCCAGGCAGCTCTTCCTCTCCAGGTAACGGGTCACTGAACTGGCTGTGGCTCTAGGCTTTTTGGCCCCAAGGCCTGTGCTCGGTGTATCCCACCCAGGGCCCCCTGGAAGGGGTGCCAGCAACAGGCTGGCCCTCCTCCCAAGCCTCCCCTGGAGGCCTCAGAACAGAGCTATTGCTCAAGACACTGCCTGGGGCTCTGGCCTGTTAAAGGTCACCTTTTCTGTCACTGCCCTCCAGGCTTCAAGCCTAGAATCTGCCATCAAGAGCCTTTTCCCTTGAGACAAAACTCTGACCATCAAGAGGGTTGTTTTTGTTCAGTTGCTCAATTGTGTCCGACTCTTTGCGACCCCATGGACTGCAGCATATGCAAGGCTTTCCTGTCCTTCACCATCTCCTGGAATTTGCTCAGACTCATTCCATCCAACCATCATCAAGAGGGTAGTCTCACTATCCAACCTAAATCTTTCTTATTGCAACCCAAGCTCTTCACCTCTGCTTTCTCAAGGACAAGGAGGTCATTCTGGCTCCAGGGTCTCAGACCAAGCAGGCCAGGCCCAGCCCTGCTTTGGCCAGCCTGAGGCTGACCTCCAGATGCCCTGGTGAGGCCCGCAGAAAGCATGATCTCCGTGACACTAGGTATCCCCCTTGTCCAGACACTGTCACAACCCCATGTGCTCTCCAGTCACAGCGTCCCTCTTCCTTAATACGACAAAATGCTTGTAAGTCACCTACTACATGCCAGACCCCACTCATGTATTAACACACAGGAAAACGAGTGCAGAGATGCTTCGGGAACTTGCCAGAATTCCATGGCTGGGGAGTGGTGGAAACAGGCTTTAAACCCTGGAGGTCAGGCTCCAGCATCTTCACCCTTGGCCAGCACACTGAGCCCTCTGCTCCTTCTATCCTCTTTACCCCTCCCTGCAACCACCCTGGGCCTGGAGACATACGACAGAGCGGGATTCGGGGGTCAAATCCCAGCTCTGTCACTTCTGTCATGGCCATGGTGGCACTACCCTGTGACTGCTCTAAGCCTCCAGTTCTGCATTCACAAAGTGGCGACCACAATAGTAGCTGCTGCAAAATCCAAAATTCAGTCAAGCTGCTGCCTGCTCCGTGGGGCCACACCCTTTGCTTGGATGTGTCTCAGCAGGGGTCAAAAATAAAAGTTTGTGAGCCAGGGGACTATAGAATGGGTGGGAACCAGTCAAACTGTAGGGTCCACGCCCTTTGGAAAGGACGGGGCCAGCCAGGGGTGGATGTGGGCCCAGAGATTCCAGAGAACTGGAATCTGAATTTGTATGTGATGCCTCCGAATTTTTCAGTGTTGGCAATTAAATCAAATTGAAATAAAAATCCCCAAACACCACTGTGTGTGCCAAAGGAAACAGGACAGTGGGCTTCTCTTCCTCCTTTTATTTTAACAAGCTCCCAGCACTGGGCTTGGCTTTAGGCTTTGTGCCCCATCCCTCAAGGACCCTGCTTGTCTGATGCAAACTCTGACCTGAGGAATCAAGTCTAAATCCCTGTGACTGCCTCTCCCTGACTCTGGGAGCCTTTGTAGGATCCTTCTCCATCTTTTCTTCATATCAGAGTCCTTCAAGGACCAGCTCAGATACCACTCCTCTAGGAAGCTTTCCCTGATCTATCCTCAAATGGGAGTTCCCCTTCCCTGACTACCAATGACACTTTTTACTTTAATTAAATCACCCCACCTAAATTGTAATTTCAGTGGATTTTTAATAAACTGAAGCACTGGGATGTCCTCACCCCAGGGCTTGTCCCAGAGCCAGGCTTGCAGTCAGTGTTTTCTGAAAGGTGAGGCAGATGGAGAGACAGCTGGGGGACTAAGTGCATTCTAGTCCCAGCCCTGAGCCATCTGCCCCGACTTCCGAGCAGCAGCCTTGTGGATGAGGGTTTCTCAACCCTGGCTGTGCATCAGAATCACCTGGAGAGATTGCGAAACCCATGACCCAGAGATTCTCGTTCAACAGGTGCAGGTTGGGGATTGGATATCCGTATATTGGGTATCTGTCCTACTTTGTGGGACTTTCCTCATGGTCCAGTGGTTAAGAATCCATTGCCAATGCAGGGGACACAAGTTCGAGCCCTGGTCTGGGAAGACTCCACATGCTGCGGGGCAACTAAGCCCGCACGCTCAACTACTGAGCCCAGGTGCTGCAACCACTGAAGCTCCTGCACCCTAGAGCCCCTGCTCTACAAGAGAAGCCTCCGCAACGTGAAGCCCACTAACTGCAATGAAGAGTAGCCCTTACTTGCAGCAACGAGAGACAGTCCATACACAGCAACAAAGACCCAAGGCAGCCGGGGGAAAAAAAGAATCTACCTTGTGACTTTGAGAGAGACTGTGATCGAGAATCATGGACTCAGAGGCAGGAGGAGAAACCTGCCATCCTTGAGAGGTTATGGGGACTTCCCTGGTGGTCCAGTGGCTAAGAATCTGCCTTGCAATGCAGGGGGCTCAGGTTCGATCCCTGGTAGGGGAACTAAGATCCCACATGCTGTGGAGCCTGTGCACTCCAGAACAGCTAAGGGAAACTTTGAAGCCCTTGTGCTGCAACTAGAGAGTCTGTGTGTGGCCAGGAGAGATCAGCAGGATGCAACAATATTCCCCCATGCCATCACTAAGACCTCATGCAGCTGAATAAATATATAAAAAATAAATAAATAAAAGAGGCTATGGTCCCCCTTGGGGCCAATCTGTGACCCTAATGGCTCCAAGGGGTCTCCCTTTAAAATAAAGGATGGAAGAGAGGCCCATTGTCCTCAGGACTGTGGCTTTCTAGAAGGGTCAATGGCCACTCAGTGCCACCTAGCCAGGAAGGGGAGGTGGAACCCTCCTGTTTCCACACAAAGAGCTAGAACATGGCGTGTGCTAGGCCAAGAGACTCACCAGACCCTCAGCCCCCTATCCTCATATCTGGGCAACCTCTGCATGCTCTCTTCCTGAGGGTGGGGGGCAGGGAAGTCAGGGAGCCCTGCAGTGCCACTGAGGCTGAGGCCACCCCTTCTCGACCTTCTCAGCTGTGGGAAAGGGGACTTCTCGTTTCCATGACAACTAAGCTCTGTAGCTGGAGCCACCTCCCCTGACCCGGCCAGCCCTGTGATGCCAAGCCCAGAGTTGGGGGGCGGGGAGGAGGGGAGCTGCTGAATGACTAAGGCCGGAAATGGAGGTGAGTCACCATCACCGAGGGCCTGTTTTGTCCAGAGTTTTCTGCAAACAGGACATGGAGAAAGGCAGCCTGAGCTCCTGACCGGCCCCCCAGGGGGACAGATTCCCACGCTGATGGGGGCCCTGCTCCTGACTCTCACCCCAGCTCCCCAAGAACCTGTTTTGGGAAGGGGTGACATTCCATTCTGCCCGCCCTACCAGCAAGGGCCCCCAGATCACACTGCCCCTTGAACCACACTGTCCTCCGCCCACACTGCCAGTGGAAAGGCTTCACAGAATGAGGGTGAAGTGCCAGGCTGGGCCGGGTGCTGAGCACCTGGATGGCTGTCTCTATTTCTCCATTGCTTGAGCTTCTGAACCCTGGGATAGTGAGAGGTATGGGGTGTCAGACAAGGGGGGCAGAGGTAAGGGGGTGAGGTCAGGAGGAGGGTCCAAGCTCCAGGCAGTGATGCTGTGAGGGGCCTGGCCCTCTGCCTAGCTGCCCAGTAAACATCTTTTTAGTCCTGCCAGATCCAAACCCACAGATGTTTCCTGGACCTCATTCCTACTCACTTGGAGCAGGTTCACTAAGAGCCTACCTCCTGCGGTTTCCGTGGGTTCTTTATCTATCCATTTCTGCCTATCTATCCATTTCTGGAGTGGGGCTGGGCCAGCACCATGGCCACCTCGACCGAGCAGGTTGGGGAACAATTATGAAATAATAGTAGTAAAAACGAGGACAATCAGGAGCCAAAAGGTGGAAACAACCCAAGCGTCTATCAGCAGATAAACAGATAAGGGAAATGCAGTCTAATCATTCGGTGGGATACTATTCAGCCGTATAAAGAGTGACGTCTGATCTCTGCAAAGTACGACATGGATGAACTTTGACAACATTATGCTAAGTGAAATAAGCCAGACCCAGAAGGACAAACATCTGATTCCATTTACATGAGGTACCTAGAACAGTCAAATCCATAGAAACATTTTATATCATTATTCCTCAATTTAAAAAATTCAGAGACAGAAAGTAAATTAGAGGTTACCAGGGATTTTGGAAAGGGACAAACAGGGAATTATGGCCCAATGGTTACAGAGCTTCTATTTAGGGTGATGGGAAAGTTTTGGAAATAGCACAACATTGTCAATGTCATTAATGCCACTCAATTATCTGCTTCAAAATGGTTTACATGGCCAATTTTATGTTATATATATTTTAGAATGATTTTTAGAAATAAAGGGACTTCCCTGGTGGTCCAGTGGTTAGAATTCCATGCTCCCAATGCAGGGGGCACGAGTTCGATACCTAGTGGGGAAACTAAGATCTCACATGCCATCATGGCACAGCCAAAAATAATGATAATAATAATGTAATATGCCAGGAGGGGCTTCCCAGGTGGCTCAGTGCGTAAAGAATCCACCTGCAATGCAGGAGATGCAGGTTTAGTCCTTGGGTAGAGAAGATCCCCTGGAGGAGGACATGGAAACCCACTCAAATTTTCTTGTCTGGAGAACCCCATGGACAGAGGAGCCTGGCGGGCTATAGTCCATGGGATCGCAAAGAGTCAGACACGACTGAAGCGACTGAGCATGCACGCCAGAAACCACCATACACTTTAAATGGGTGAATTAATTCTCAATAAAGCTGTTAAAGAGGCAGCTAATGAATTTGTTCAGGGTTGCAGGGTCGATAAGTGGTGAAGCTGGAGTGTGTTGAGAATTGGGGAGGGAGCTCACCCAAAGGGCTCTATGGGGCTGAACCCTAATCCACCTGGGGCCCGTCCACAGGGAGCTTGAAATAAATGATAAAGAAGGAAACTGAGGCAGCGCCTGGGAAGGAAGATGGGTAGTTTGCTCCATCCCTGCTCCTGAGTCTCACGGCCTCCAGCTGGTTTTGTCTCCCGCTCGGCCCACTGTCATCGGCTCGGGCCCAAACACCTTCCCTGAGCTGAAGGCTCACCTCTGCCCCCAGAGAGGGACCGGAAGGTGGTGGGAAACAGGCAGCCCCACAGTTTCCCAGCGACCACCTTCGGCCTGGGCAGTTCAGGCTGTGTATGGTCCGGGGGCCAGAGGGGTTCTGTGGCCAAGGCTGGGGGTGGGGCAGGAATCTGCCTGGGCAACAGAGTTGGAAGAGGCTGTGGGAGGCCAAGTTCATCTCTGTCCCTTAAATCCCACCTTTCTGGACTTCCCTGCTGGCTCAGTGGAAAAGAATCCACCTGCCAATGCAGGAGACACAAGTTCAATCCCTGATCTGGTAAGATCCCACATGCAGCGGAGCAACCAAGCCCCTGTGCCACGAAACTACTGAGCCTGTGGTCTGGAGCCCAGGAGCTGCGACTACTGAGCCCACACGCCCTAGAACCCGTGCTCTGAAACAAGAGACGACACAGCAGTGAGAAGCCAGCGCACCGCAACTAGAGAGTAGCCCTTTCTTGTCGCATCTAGAGAAAGCCCTCGCACAGCAACGAAGACCCAGCGCAGCCAAAAACAAATACTTAAAAAAAAAAAAAAAAAAACCCAAATACATTTTGTTT
>NW_011491618.1:1531391-1538033 GCF_000754665.1 Bison bison bison | reverse complement strand
CTAAAAAAAAAAAAAATTCCCCCCTTCTCATAGATGGGCCACTGATGTTCAGAGTGGACGAGCCATTTATGCCGAACAGTGTGGGTGGCCTAAGGCAGGGGCGGATGTAAGGACTGTGTAGGGGGCAGGGGTGGGAGGTGCTGTGTGGTCACGGGGTGTATATGCAGAGGCCAGGGTGTGTAAGGACTGAAGGTGTGTGTAGGGTGGTGTGTGCATATATGGTGTGTGCACCTGTGTGTCTGTCGGGGGGGCGGTTGGTGGGTGGGAGGAAGGTGATTCGCTTGGTATGGAAACTAGGCAGTGCGTGTGTGCGCGTGTGCGCATGCGCGCGCGTACCAGTACACACTCAGGAAGGGCACACGGGACTCCAGCAGGAATGTGAGACATGCAGGCAAGAGCGACAGACAGTGTCAGCTTCATGCCAACAGGAGCAGGGAGGAGAGCAGCTTTTCCTGGTACTGAGGCCATGAGGCTCTGGGAGTAGAGAGCCAACAGTGAGCGGTCTCAAACACCTTCCCACCCGAATCCCCTAGCCAGCAGGCAGCCCCACACCTTGGGTACCAAGCGAGTCCCCCTCACCCAGGCTGGCTACCACACCCAAGGCTAGAACTCAGTGGGGCTCAGCGCCAGAATCCATAATGTTCCCTGAAACGTCAACAAAGTCAGGGCAGGGTGGCGGCGCTCCCCTCCTCCAGGCAGACACAGTGCCACGAAGGTGGCATCACCTTTCTCGGCAGGGCCAGACCAGGGTGAAGGCTGTTTGGGGGCTGAGATGGTAGACAGGGGCTCCCCAGAGCTGAACAAGAAGAGGTGAGGAGGCCACAGTGCAGGAAAGAGCCAGCCCTCGGCCCTGCCTGGCACACCCCAGCCCTTCCCACCACCCAGGCCAGGCATCTGCCTGGACCAGGGGCTTCTCGGAAGACCCCCCACCAGGTGCCAACCTCCCCCCTGGGAGCCCCACTCACCCTGCAGGACCTGTTCTGGGCAGACTGGGGGGAGAGCACGCTTGCCCTGTGGCATTTGGTGGTGTGTGCAGACTGGAGAGGGAAGCGAGCAGCTTCTGCCCACTCAGTGCTCTGCTCTGGGGGATTAGGCATTGGGGTGGAGCGACTGGGACTCTGGAGTGGTAGGGCTGCCAGGCAAAACTCGGTATGCCCAGTTAAATGGGGGTTTCAGATAACAACAAATAATAATTTAGTATCAGTATGTCCCAAATTATGTGTGGTTTATCTGCAAAGTGTATTTAACTGGGCATCCTGTATTTTGGGGGGCAGCCCTATGAGGACACCCCCTGGAGGTTGGCAGAGCCAATATGGGGGAGGGGTGTAGCAGGTCCCTCCCCACCAGGCTTAAGTCACTCATCCATTCATTGTGTTAAGAGCTTGGACTCTGGGCCAACTTCCTGGGTTCAAATCCTCAAATCCTGTCTTAGCTATAAACACTTCTGAGCTCTGAATCCTGGGCCAAGTTACTGAACCTCTCTAAATCTCAGATTCCTCACTTGAAAAATGAGGTTAGGGATTTCCCCAGTGGTCCAGTGGCTAAGACTTTGTGCTTCCAATGCAGGGGGTGCAGGTTCGATCCCTGGTCAGGGAACTAGACCCCACATGGCAAAACTAAGAGATCTCACGGCACAACTAAAGATCCTGCATCCACAACTGAGACCTGGTGCAAATAAATGAACATTTTAAAATAAGATGAAGCTAATGGTTTCACCTACTTCATACGGTTCTGACATTAAATGAGCTAGTACGTGAAAAGCACTAGCACAGTGTTACAAGGGTGGTAATTGACAAAGGTGTTAATTGTATGTCTATCTATGTGTTAGTCGCTCAGTTGTGTCTGACTCTTTGTGACCCCATGGACTGTAGCCCACCAGGCTCCTCTGTCTATGGAATTTCCAGGCAAGAATTCCCTGAATTCCTTCTCCAGGGGATCTTCCCAACCCAGGGATCAAACCTGGTTCTCCTGTATTGCAAGTAGATTCTTTATCATCTGAGCCACCAGAGGAACCCAGGCAATAAAGAGCCATCATTCAATGACGGCTTTGGCAGCAGACAGGCACTGCTGCCTCTTAGCCATATGGCCTTGGGTGGGTGACTTCTCCCCCTCCATCTTGAGCCTCTCATCTGTCACATGGGGACAGCTCAGCACCTTCCCCGGGGATGGAGAGGATTAAACAGGATCGAGGCTGCTGTGTGCTCAGCACTGCACTGTGTTCCTGGCTCCTCTTCGGCTCAACTCTTCCCTGGCTTCCTAGGAACAGGTTGGGCCAGCAGCCCAGCCCAGGGGCAGGGGGCTGGAGCAGGCTGGACCCTGTGCTCCACAAATGACTCCCACTCAATATGGGGGCTGCCTCCCTCCCCCTTCATCTTAGTTTCCCCCAATATGGCCCTCCAAGCCCTTTCTTTTCCTTGAGCCCCTCTGAGCCTTTGACTCTGAGCCACTCCCTGCCCTGGCCTCTTGACTTGATTTGAAAGAAAATCTGTTCTGTTGGACTAAGGGGTGGGGCTTCCCTGGTGGTCAGTTGATACAGAATCTACTGCAGTCAAGAGACCGCCTATGATGCAGGAGACCCAGGTTTTATCCCTGGGTCATGAAGATCCCCTGGAGAAGAAAATGGCAAACCATTCCAATATTCCTGCCCTTGGAAATTCCATGGGCAGAGGCTCCTGATGGGCTACAGTCCATGGTGTCACAAGAGTTGGACACAACTAAGCGACTCAACCACCACCAAGGGGTGTGGCAAAGGCAGTGACCAGGCGTGACCCTGAGGATCATTCTGGGAGAGGCAGCAGCCACAGGGGTCGCATCGAAAGCTACGTGGGTGGTAGACATAGGCCTTGGCCTTGTGGGCCTGAGCAGACGGGCCCCAGGACACCTGGGTTTCGCCTCCACCCTGTTCCTGGACTCAGTGAGGCCTGGAGAAGGGGCATTCCCCATGGAGTCGACATTCCTCGCAGAAGGCAGTCACTCAACAGGATGGTGCAGCAGCCAAGGGGAGGGAGGGTGCCCAGGTGACATTCTGACACCCATATAGTTCCCAACAGTGTCACTGTCACAGGATGCCCGAAACTCCCGTGCAGCCTTACTCAGCCACAGGGCACTGAGTTTTGGGCTTAGCACCAATTACTTGTCTATAAGTGTTTCCTAGACTGTCCTCTCCCCCAGGGCTAGGTATTCTCCATCTCTGAAGCCCCAGCCCTGGCACAACACCCTGGCACCCTGATGTGAAGTCACTCAGTCATGTCCAACTCTTTGCGACCTCATGGTCTGTAGCCTGCCAGGCTCCTCCATCCATGGAATTTACCAGGTCAGAATACTGGAGTGGGTTGCCATTTCCTTCTCCAGGGGATCTTCCCAACCCAGGTATTGAACCTGGGTCTCCCGCATTGTAAGCAGACTCCTTATGATCTGAGCCATGGGGCTTGGCAAATGGGTGCGGAATGAGGAGACAGGCAGGTGGGCAGGATTGTCACCTCAACCCTCCCATGGCAAACGTAACCCTCAAGGGTGGCTGACTCCCAGGGCTGCTTCTCTGGCCTAACGCCAGCCCTTTGCTGTCTCCGCAGCACCTCAGCTCCCCATAGGCATCGTTCTCTCCACCACTGCCCTGTAAACCAGAGGAGGACACCGCCCCCCATTAGAGACATCTCCCAGATCCCGCCGACAGCAGAGTCCAGCTCAGTCCACCTCCCTGTAGTCCTGGAATCCGTTCTGGTTCCACAGCTCACATTTGAGCCTCCCCCCAACAACTTTGCCCAACTGACCCCCCAGCCTCCCTCCAGTGGGGCTCCCTGTTTTACCTCTGTGTTCATCCAACCCACCCTTACCTACACAGTTCCTGCTCTCCTCTTGTCTAAGACCTTTCCTGAGCTCCTGACACCCTCCGGGGCCTCGAGGATCCAGCCTCTCCCTGCGTCTCCCCTTTGGCCTCACTCCAGTCTCCCTCCAGTTCCGGGGTGCAGTCAGGGCTCCCCAGCCTCTTGCTCTATCCTTCAGAGCCTTGTTTCTTGGTTTCATTGTCTGACACCCTTGCTGGCGCTTCAGCTCACTAAGGGCCGGGGCTGTGTCTGTCTTGTTTGTTGCTGAACCCCTAGGGCAGAGCATACTATGCTGCTGCTGCTGCTAAGTTGCTTCAGTCATGTCCGACTCTGTGCGACCCCACAGATGGCAGCCCACCAGGCTCCCCCGTCCCTGGGATTCTCTAGGCAAGAACACTAGAGTGGGTTGCCATTTCCTTCTCCAATGTGTGAAAGTGAAAAGTGAAAGTGAAGTCGCTCAGTCGTGTCTGACTCTTCGTGACCCCACAGACTGCAGCCTACCAGGCTCCTCCGTCCATGGGATTTTCCAGGCAAGAGTACTGGAGTGGGGTGCCATCGCCTTCTCCGAGAGCATACTATAGGCACTCAATAAATGTTGGTTGAACGCATGTGTGATTGATGAAACATAGGGCAGAGAGCATGTCTTCTGTGTTTATAAGGAGAGTGCCAGTCACAGTGATCAGAACACAGCGCTCAACAAATTCAGGTCAAATGAAAGGAGGCAGAAATAAGAACAAAAACAATGGAGGACAGAGAAAGTAAGACCAGGAGGACTGCCCTGGTGGTCCAGTGGTTAAGACTCTGCACTTCCAGTGCCGGGGGCATGGGTTCAACTCCTGATCTGGGAACTAGATCTTACACGCCCTGTGGCTGTAAGAGAAGGTAAGACTGGCAAGAGAGACCTCTGCATTTTATCCCAAGATTCACACAGGTCTTCAGGCAACCCTGTCCTTCTATTCCCTCAGTCCCACCTCTAGCCTCTCCATCATTAACTATTCTACTGACCACAGTTCTCCAGCACCACTTCAGTTTTACAGTACTTTACAGTGTATAAAATACTCTCACAGGGACGTCCATGGTGGTCCAGTGGTAAGACTCTGTAAGACTCTGGCCTCAATGCAGGGGCCAGGGTTTGATCTCTGGTCAGAGAACTAGATCCCACGTGTCACAACTAAAGATTTCACATGTGTGCCACAAATTAAGGCTTGGTGCTGCCAAATAAATAATAAATAAAAATAAATACTAAAACATTACTTTCACACACATGCCCCCTCATTCAAGCCCTCAACCCCCACTCAGTCCCACTTTGCCCAGATTCTGAGAGGCTGCCAGGGGCAGTGTGGGGGTACACGCCAACCTTTGCCCTCTACTAGCTCTATGGTCATGGGCAAATTCCTTACTTTCTCTTCCTCGTCTGTGAAATGGGGATTATACCACCTACCTCTCAGGAAGGTGAAGAAGATTGATGGGCACCACATCCCTAACCACCCAGTGCTGGCCTACATCCAGGAGATGCTTGATAAACCACAATTGCATTCCGTTCCCCCATGACTTCCCTCAAATCTAAGAAGGCAACTTTGGCTTTCTGACCCAAAGGTCAGTGTTCTCACCAGTTAGACCAGTCCTTCCAGTGCTGTGCGGCTGCTCTAATCCCAGTGGGGACTGTAAGGTTGGAAGGTCGGCACAAGATGACAGCCTCTTCTATAACTCTCATGCCCTAAGGGGCCCAAGAATCTAGGATGCCCCGAGCGCTGGAAGACCCTAGAAGGCACAGGGTGTCCGGGAGGGGGTGACGGGCATCCTAAGCCTGTCTCTCCCTTTCTACTCTTCCAACCTTCTCGGACTCCAGTCCGCAGCCCTCGTCCAAACTCCCACACCATACTCCCAGAAGTCGTCCTGGAAGCCTCGCTCAGACCCGGGACCTCGGGTGACCCCAGGTGTGACACTCCACCCCGCCCCACTCTGGAACGGCGCTGGCCTTCCATCCCTCGCCAAACTCCCCACATCCCTACTGGGAAACCCACGAAGGGCTCGTCGGAACACCCCGATCTTCCCAAGATTCGCCCCCGAGGGGCGTCCGCGCGCCCACCCGGAGCCACCCTGGCCGCTCACTGACCCATCTTCTTCAGCGCCCGCAGCCCGGGCCTCTTGATGTTGCCTTCCTGGGATGAGGGCGGGGACGCGAGCCCTACGGGCGTTGCGACCTGGGCTGGGACCAGGGGCTCCTCGGGCTGCCGCCGGCGGCTCCTCCAGCTACCGCACAGCATGGTCGGGTGGCCGGGGCCAGGTCCGGGCCCGGGGTCAGCGCGCGCGGTGCGGAGCGGAGAAACTTAGCGGCGCCGGGAGCTAGTCTGGAGGAGGAGGTGTCGGGAGGAGGGAGAAAGGGAGGGACGAGGGTCAAGGAAGGACGGACCTGGAGCTAGAGGGCGGGGCCGAGGACGGCGCGGGGGCGGTGCGAGGCGGCGGCGAGGGGGGCGGTGACCCTCGGCAGGGAGCTGGGCACTGGAGCACAAGTGGGGCTGCGGCCTGGCCCGCGCCCACGAGTCTCCGCGTTCGCCCTCTGCTCCTGAGTCCTTCTCCCTGTTCTCCGAGCGGTCCTGTGATCCCGGCCCTATGCGGAGCCCCCTTGGTGCTGGGGGAGGCTTCGGAGAGGGAGAGGGCTGCTGTCTCGCGAAGACACCCTCTCCTTTCCCCGGACCTGGGCTCAGTGCGGACTCAGGATCCCTTTCACCTCCCCCTCCCCGTCCTGACCGAGGTCTCAGAGGGGATCGGGTCCGCCGGCCGGCGAGTCCCGGGCCTAGGAGCTGAACTGGGAGGC
>NW_011491618.1:1521047-1531291 GCF_000754665.1 Bison bison bison | reverse complement strand
AAGGCGGGGCGGGAACTGACTGAAGGTAGGGAAGGAAGAAGGCTCTGGCTATGACGTCATAGGATTAACCCTCTCCGCGCCCGGCCAGTTGCCGCCCCGAGGGGTAGAAGACTCGAAGCTGACTGGTTCTTCCGGGGATGAGTCCCCGGCAGAACCTGGGAATGGACGCTTGGGTCGGTCGACACCCCGCACTGGGCGTTTGATCGTCCCGGGACAGCCACCGCACGTCGCGTGGATGTCCTTGACATCGACATGTGGGTTAGCGTCGACTACGGGTGCTGGTGACCGTGTCATGAGTGCACTTACTACATAAGAAACCACCAGCGTATTTGTGCGCAAGGGGTGTAATGTGATCTGCCTCTTCAGCAAGTTGCCCTGGGTCGGGGGCGGAGAGCTGGGTGCACACCGCCACTCGGCGGCGGCCGGGAGCATGGCATCCCAAAGATAAAACAGTTTATCAGGACTTAGATTTGCCACCTACTGCTTTACTCCATTTTCAGGTAGCCCTGACCTGGAGATTGCGTCCTTACTGGCTTGCGTCTCCAAGAATATCCTCTCTGGATATTCCTTATGAATATCTAGTCTTCTCCTCTGTACTTTTGATCTTGCAATTCCTTCCTCCAGGAATGACCTTCCTCGTTCTTCTCCTGGCTTACTCTTAAGCCTTCCAAAACTCTGCTCCCATATCCCATCTGCAGAACCCTTGATCTCAAGAGCTGATTCCCGTTTTATCCCCAGGGTCTGGTAAGTGAAGGGCTGAATAGAGTGGCTCGAATCTGCGCGGCCTGGGTTCAGCTGACTACGCAGTTTCCACCAGGGGGAGCAAGAGACAGCGTCATTTCACGACGTCCACCAGGGGGCGCTTTCTCCTGCCTCTGGCCGTTCAGGACTGGGGAGCCAACCCGCGGATTCGCCCCGCCTGATCTGGAGAGGCACCACTAAACTATTTGCATAATCTTGAAAGGGCCGCGCTGAGTGGTTGTGGTATAAAAGAAATTTGAAACGGGTTCTCTGATTGGCGTAAGTTTTCCCTCTTGCCTCGCGTCCCCATCCCGGCCCGGAGGTCGGTAGGAAGCCTCCGACTAGTGACAAGAGGGAACCTAGGTGTCCGGGCAGTGGGCCCTGAGGGTGAGTGCTGGGCGCCGAGAGGCTGAGCCGGGGTGTGGGAGGCTGGGGTGGGAGACTGCTCGCCCCGCCCTGACTCCTCTCGGCTTGCCGGTTCACCTGTCTAGGAGTCGAAGATGTGCATCTAGAGACACCGCGACCCTTGCCACCTGACCCACACACGGAGGCCCTCTCAGTCACCCTGGTCACACCCACGCTGCCTTGGGGTAGGAAAAGGAGTCTCCTCAGTCTTAGCTTCTGACCTCCCGGGTCATCTCACTCAGGCCTCTAAAGAGCTTGGTTTGCCCCTCTGGAAAGTGGACCAGTGGCTTACAGAGGCATGTGCCAGGGAGGGGGGTGGGTGGTGGAGGAACCTGAAAATTGTTCACCCACAGCTTTGTTCTTGCAGAATCGCCCATAAATAGGGTCCCAGGGCTGGAGATGGGTATCGAAAATGAAAGTCCAGAACCAGACTGTCAGAAACAGTTCCAGGCCGCAGTCAGCGTCATTCAGAACTTGCCTAAGAACGGTGAGGGCACGGGGACCCTCATTTGGGGGTTCAGATGACCAGGGTCTGCCTCCCAGGAGACCCTGATCCTGGCAGCTTTTGCAGACAAGTCCCTAAATGTGTTGTCCTGGGGTTCCCCTCTGCCACCTACCCCTGTCTATCTTGAGTGAGACCCTTCACCATCTCTGCCCCCACCAAGAGAGACCCTTCACCACCCCGCCAAGGGTGGTTCTCCTCCCGCCTCTATCCTCCTGGAGCTGGGAGTGATACTGTCCCCCTCCACTTCTCAACTTTTGCCCAGGCTCTTACCGCCCCTCCTACGAAGAGATGCTGCGGTTCTACAGCTACTACAAGCAGGCTACCATGGGGCCCTGCCTCATCCCCCAGCCTGGGTTCTGGGACCCTATCGGACGTTACAAATGGTGAGCTTCCCATCAGCTGGGCAAACAAGCCTCAGCTGTCAATCAGCCTTTCACAGCCCTCCGCCCCCCACCCCCACCCCCAGGGAAGCCTGGAACAGCCTGGGCCAGATGAGCAGGGAGGAGGCCATGTCCGCCTACATTACCGAGATGAAGCTGGTGGCACAGAAGGTAGGGAGAGGCTGCAGGCTCCTCCCTGTGCCCAAGGTCTCAGCCAGGTGACCCGCCCCGCTTTGCCCATCACGTTTCCTGCACGTTGATACACCTATGGGAATTCCACCTTCAAGTTGTCCCCCTGCCCCTGCCTGACTCTGGGTCCTGACTGGGCACAAGGTGGAGGGATATGATGGCAGCAGCAGGGCGGAGGCGGCCCAGCTCAAGGGGGTAGGAGGGCAGTGGTGGGAAGGGCCAGCCTTTCCCCATTAGACCCCCTCCCGCACAGGTGATCGACACAGTGCCCCTGGGCGAGGTGGCAGAGGACATGTTTGGTTACTTCGAGCCCCTGTACCAGGTGATCCCTGACATGCCGAGGCCCCCGGAGACATTCCTGAGAAGGGTCACAGGTCAGGCCCCCAGGCTGGGAGCTCCACAAAGGCTGATGGAACTGTCTTAGGGGGCTGCTCAATTGGAGGGAAGCCTGGAGGCAGAGGGCTCTAGAAATGTTCCTGTAAGGACCCCAGCTAGTGCCCCGATGGGGTGGGTCTCAGACAGAATCCCTGGCTAGATGAGGATGGGGAGCAGGGGCCTGATCTCTTCCCAGCCCCACCTCTGGGTGCTGTGTCTCTGCAGGTTGGAAAGAGCAGGTACTGAATGGAGATGCTGAGGCTGCCCCAGAGCCTCCCTGCCTCCCTAAGGAACCAGCACCCCCAAGTCTAGGTCAGTGTCTGGGGGGGAGGGGCAGAGGGCCAGGCCAGAGGTGGGAGGACCTCCAGGCAGCGTGGAGGGGAGCAGGCTAGATGCTGCGCTGTGCCTGTCACACCTCATGCCCACAGACACTGAGACCCCCTGTGCTCCCAAAGGCCAGGGGCAGGTTCTGGGATCCCTTTCCTCTCAGGGACCCATCTGTGCCTCTTATGGTAGCATCTTGAGGGTCCCCTAAACAGGTGCCTCTGCCCAGGTGCACACCCTTCCCCTCCTTCCATGGCTTCCCTCCTGCCACTTGCCCCGACTTCCCTCCTCCTCAGAATCCCAGCCACCCAGGGACCAGGACTCTGAAGTTTTCTGTGATTCTGTGGAGCAGCTGGAGCCTGAGCTGGTGAGACCCACTCCCATCCCCTCCCTTTCCCCATCCCACTGGGCCCTGGCTGCTCCCACCACCACCCTCCCCTCCGTGGACTTTGTGACTCTTCTCTGCAGGTTGGGGAAGAGCAAAGGGGCGCCCTGGGAGGAGAAAATGACACCAGAAACAGCCCCGAGCCTCCTGCAGAGAAAGGTGAGCCCCTATCCGACCCTTTGCCCCATGGTTCCAGTGCCTGGGGCCTTCCCCTGGCTGCCTTCATGGGCAGAGGAGAAAGTCCAGCACTGGGCACTAGAGAGAGCAGCCTCTGCCCAGGAAGGGTTGCCAAAAGCCAGACACTGGCCTGGAGGAGCAAAGTCCCTGCCTGGCCTCCTCTCCAAGGGCCACCAGGAGCCTGTGCCCTTTGCTGGCACTAAGTCAGGGCAGCTGGGGTAGAACTCCTAGACCAGTTCTCTCATCTACAGCTGCGTGGCCTTGGGAGTCATCCTTTCTCTCGGGGTCTCCCATTTGGGACTCTCCAAGGACGACGAGTTGAGTTCTCCCTTATCTCTTCCTAACTTCCAGTGTCCCATGTCCCATAAGAGGCACTTTCGTAAATATTATCTCCTTTATTCCTCAGAGCAAGCAGCCCTGTGAGGGAGAGGACATGATTTTCAGATGACAAACGAGGCTTAGAGAAGTTACTGACTTGCCCAGAGCCACAGAGCTAAGTGGTAGTGCTGGGGTTCGAACCCCTGGCAGTCCATTAGCTGCATGCATGGACTTTATAGACTCACACTGGGCACAAGGGATGGCATTCTACTGACTCCTCCCTGGCCCTGCCCCGAGCTGAGTTGCTTCCTGCGTCCCCTTTCCTGTGTGTCTGTGCTCTGCAGGGAGATTGGAAGGCCCCCTGCTGGGGCCCCAGGAATTGGACTCGTGGCTGGTGGGGACAGTCCGCGCGCTGCAGGAGAGTATGCGGGACGTCCAGGGGAGGCTGCAGAGCCTGGAGAGCATGCCTATGCCCCCTGAGCAGGTGAGCCCCTTCCGAAGGTCCAGGGCAAGATTGGGGCAGAATTTTGAGGGTCTCTGTGCTGCACTCCTCAGCCAGCCACTTCTTTGTCCCCCCGTCTCTACCTGCCCACACTTCTGCCTTCTCCAGAGAATGGTGTGGCTTATGGGTCAGGCCAGGAAGTCAGAGGGTCTAAAGTGCTTCCTACCTGGAAGGGAGAGTGGGAGAAGCCCACCTTTCCTGCTTTTAACCCCACCCCGTGCCAGAAGGGAAACCGAGGACAGAGGGAATTCCAACAGTTGGAGGGGCCAGAACCTGTCTGCTCTTTGCACTGGGGCTGGGAGGGGGTCCCTATTGGCCCTCTGTCAGGACTTCTTCTGTTCCCAGACTTACTGTCTTCCCCTCCCCTCCCCTCACATTCAGCCCTTGCACCCCTCACTCCTCCTCCCGACTTCTAGATCTGCTTGCCCCTGACACCTCTGCTTCTGCAAAATAAATAAGAGCAGCCATTTCCGGAGCCCCGGCAGTGTGCCAAACATATTACCTACATTACCTCATTTTATCCACACACACACACACAAACAGCAATGAAATAGGTTTTCTTTTCATTCCCCTTTTACAAATGAGGAAACTAAAGCTCTGAGAAGTTGAATAACTTACCTCAGGGCCTGGAAGGAACTCACACAGCCTGGAAGAACCCCACAGAGCTGCTGTGAGGATTAGGTGAGATAATGCATGTAGGTGCTTCTGAATGGGGCTCATTGTTACTATTAGCATTATTATTAAGTGATGGAGCTGGGAGTGGTCCCACTTGTATCTCCCTCCAAAGCTGGTATCCACCGTTAACTCTGAATGAGTCGGTTCTTGTGAAGCCTGGAGCTGTGGGGACAGGGGACAGCTGAAGTCCTAGATATGAAGGAATCACTCAGGTGACCCTTTGTCCCCTTGGCACAGAGGAATTGGTAGGAATTTCCTCAGATCCACAGTGGCTAACATTTCAACACTCCCCCCGCCTCGCCAAGGTTTTACTAATATTTTTTATTTACCTTTTACTAATTTTATATGCTGAATATTTCCACGCTGAGATACCTGGACTTGAATCTCTGAAAATAAGAACACTCTACTACCTAGCAAAAACATTTTATTGCACACCACAATTCCTTCATATCACCAAAAACACAAAGTGAAGTCACTCAGTCGTGTCCGACTCTTTGCGACCCCATGGACTGTACCCTACCAGGCTCCTCCATCCATGGGATTTTCCAGGCAAGAATACTGGAGTGGGTTGCCATTTCCTTCTCCAGGGGATGTTCCCGACCCAGGGATCAAACCCAGATCTCCTGCATTGTAGGTAGACGCTTTACTGTCTGAGCCAACAGTCAAATACAGTCCAGGTTCCAATCGTCTTTTCCAGCTTCCCTGTCTGTCCAGGCCAGGAGCCTCTGTCCTTAAGACTCTGTTAGTCTAGACCAGTCCCTCTTCCTTGCTAGTGACTTGGTGATGAGACTGGTCAGTAGTCCTGTAGACTGTACCACTTCTGGAGTCTCATGACAGCCCTGTGGCTAGATGACATGACCCGATTACATCAGAGGTGATATTCTTTCTTCACATCAAGACACATAACTGGATGTCCTACCATGAATATCCCTAGTGAGGATCACAGCAGGGATGAAGGGGTGATAGTCTGATTCCACCAGTTGGAGCCAGGGAATGTCCCAGTTCCCCATCAGCCCCATTTGATACACAACTTTTGACAAATGATAGATAATCCTTGCTTGGATCCATAATTTAGTTAATGGTTGCAAAAATGTGGACTTTTCTATGATTCCTTTAACATTTATTAGCTGGCATTTTTCTGTAGAGTTTCCCTGACCATCTAGGATTTCCCTGAAATATGGTGCCTTATGGAAGGGTAGAATATGTGCTTAATTCTTTCTCTTTACTTATCTATTTTTAAAGTAAGGAGTTGATTTAAAAGCCACCTCAATGGTGATAAATTTCCAACTTACTCTTCTATGAATTTATGGACTTTAAAGACTCAGTATTTCAGTCAACTGCAATCATATCGTTCTTTTTGATGCCCAGACTGTCACAACTTTGGTAAGACCCTCCCTTTCTAGCTGGGTCCTAGGTTCTTGTAACATGATCTCATTAATCCTTAACAGCTTCCTCACTTCTTGGTATAAGACATCCCACATTCAATTCCACCTTCCCTGCTCCAGACCTGAAATCTGCCACTTCTCCAAGGAGCCTTGCTTCCTTTCAACAGATAATGGGATTTAGAAACTAAAATCTGAACACCCTGGGTCTTCATTGGAAATGTGGCACATCCTTTACAATATGGGGTCTTCAGGCCATATCAGGCTTTGTGGCCCAGAGGAGACGACGTTGGAGCCAGTTCCTCCACTCTTTTTGGCACCTTGAATTGCTGTGGGAGGAAGATAGGGGAGGGAGTTGGGGCTCAGTGTTTCAGGGACAAACCAGGAGTCCCAATCTTCAGACTGGGGAAAGGGAAGTAGCAGCTCCCACTTGAGTTCTGGAAGCAGGTCCCTAAGGAGGGCCTAGCCTGAGCTGAGGCCTGGGCTGGCGCCTGACTCTCTCCTCTTGGCAGCAGATGCCCCCACCCAGTGCCAGGCCTCGGCCCCTCAGGCTTTCCGGCCCCACACTGATCTTCTTCCTCCTGTGGCCCTTCATCGTCCAGTGGCTCTTCCGACAGTTTCGGACCCAGAAGAGGTGACTCTCGGTGGAGGAGTCTGCAGCCAACAGGAGGCTATGAACCCTGTGTTCTGCAGTGCCCTGAGCCTTCCTAGGGGTTAGGGGAACAGCATTAACCGCCCCCGGCTTCCCGTCCCCAAATAGCGTTCGCCTTGATACCCCTCTCCTCGTGTGGGGGCCAGATAGGACCCTACTCTTCCTGCAGCTCCACAGGGACTGTCCCTCCTTTCCCCCTCGACCACCTCAGGCTCCCTGGGGAGACTGCCCTAATGGAGCAAGTCCCCAGTTCGGGGTGGGCGGGTGATCCAGGGGCGGAGCTACCGGGTCTCAGCCTCTGCCCTCCTCACCCTCTGAGTCACGTGACTCCTCTCCCAAGCCAGCCTCTCCCCGAGGAGGCTCAGCTCTTGGGCAAGTTGGGACTTCGGCCGGGCCCTGGAAGAGTGATTGGCTGGCGGGCTGTGGGAGGGAGGCCAGGAGGCTCGACCGAGTTGGGGAAAGGCGGAGAGCTGGCCCCGGGGGAGGGCAGTCAGCTCCTTTTGGCTGGCCGCCCTACCCGCAGAAATACTCAGGACGTCCTCACTAAAGATGCACTTACAAAAGAGTTTCACCAAATAAAACCTTCATCTTCTGCCGTCTGGGCTGCCACGGAGTGAGGCGGAAAGCGCGTCCGGGACGCGGGAGGTTCAGGTCCCTTCTGTGACCCCTTCCCCGCTGCCGTGGACGGCCCCAAGACGCCAGCGGTCGGCGTTCCAGAGGGAGCATTTCCCCCTCCCCAGGCTAGTGGAGGGAACAGCCCCTGGTCTGCAGGAGAGGCGGAGCGGCTGCTGGGGGCGCCCTGGGCGGGGCCCCGCCCCCTGCCCCGTCGTGGGTGGGGACTGTGGGGGGGAAAGCTGCGAGCCAGGGGCGGCGGGAGGAGAGGAGTACGGCGGGCTCGGGCCCAGGCTCCGTCCGCCGAAGGGAGGGCGGCTACTCCCTGCTCCGCGCGCCGGGCGTAGGGTCGGGGGCCGCGATCTGGGCCCCGGAAGTGCCCACTGCCCGCTTCCCCCTCCTCAGCTGCTCTCCCCTTGTGACCTCTGCGCTCGGGCTTTCCCAGGGAACTTTCTGGAAAGCCAAGGACGGCGGGAGCGTAGTCCCCGCGGCTCCCGTCGGGGTGGGTCCAGTGCCAAACTGAGCAGAGACCTCTAGGAGCCGCTGGCTGCTGGGGCTACGAAATTTTGAGTTAATCCCTGTGTTAGGGATGAACAACTGGAGGGCAAAGGAAGAGGGGCCAAACTGGTGCTGGGGATGTAAGCGGAAGCCAGCGCCACCACTTGGGCATACTCGCAGTGTGACTTGGGCAGGACTCTGCTCTGATCCTAGGTTGCCTTGTTTGTGAAATAGCGATGAAGACCTTTTCACCATAAGGCAGTCCTGGGGATTGATGACCAGGACATTAATGACAAAATGCCTACCTAATATCAAGGTGCGTGGCCTCTTGTTTCATAGAATTCTGGAATTCCACAACCTGTCAGTTTGACCACTCCTCCCCTAGTAGAACAAATGAGCCCATACAGCTGAAACCAATAGACTGAGGCTGGGCTCAGTTGTACCTTCCAAATCCCAACTGAGGGTACCCAGGAGTCCTTTGGAGTCTGAAAATGTAACAGTTTTGAGGTCTCTGACTCCCAGTCGAGTTCTCTCCAAAAACTTTTCCTCAGGGAACTCCCACTGTTGAGGAGAAGCTCTTGCTCCTGCGAAGCTTCTTGCATGACTGATGAAGCAGCACACGAGAGGGGCAGGTTTTCAGAAAGACCTGAGTTCTCAGGGAAGACAGGCTAGGATGTTCCATCTCAAAACATCTGGATGTGCCTCAGGGTCACTCTTGCTTGCCTCTCCCTCTGGGCATGCCCATGACCACTTCCCCACAAAACCACTCCTGAATCCCCAGACAAGTCCTGTCTTGGGACAAGATGCCTACTCGTCATAAATGTCCTGCTCATGCCACTCTGCCTGAAAATGCTTCGTGTTTTAGACAGCCACGAAGTCACCTCCTCCATGAAACATGTCCACAATTCTCAACTCCTAAGCAAGCTGGCTCACAAGCTCCTATCAGGATTTTCATCATCTGCCATTTTGGCTTACCGTAGGTTTGATGGCCTCTCTACACAGTCCTTGAGTAGCACGGATGAAATTTTACTCACCATTGTGCCTTCTTATCCAATGTGAGATTAACCTGACGGTCCATCGGTTAAGACTGTTTCCATTGTAGGGAGCCGGGTTCTTTCCTTAGTGGGGGAACTAAGATCCCACATGCCTCCAGGTGAGGCAAAAAAAAAAAAAAAGGAAAGAAAAAGAGGGCCAGAAGTTGGCTGAAAGTGTTGCAGATGGAAAGGAACTAAATCCAGAGTTCTTACAAAAAAAAGGGACTTTTGTGTTTGTGATAGAAAAACAGCACGGAGTCACAGAGACCTTCGCTTTAGCCGAAAGTGTCACTTAATTGTCATGTGACCTTGGACAAGTCACTTAATTTCTGAGCTTCAGAGATTCCTTATCTCTAAAATGGAGACAAGAATCCCTACCCTGCCTAACTCACTGGGCTGTGGAGGAGCAAATGGTTCTGTGTGCAAAGGAACGCTGTGCGGTGGAAAGCGGCTGGAATATAAGACAGGGCTGTTGATGAAGAAACAGGAGTCACGGTGTGTGGCAAATGGGAAAAACTGAGATTACAGTAAGATTTTCAGTTCAGTTCGGTCGCTCAGTAGTGTCCGACTCTGCGACCCCATGGACTGCAGCATGAAAGATTGTAGACCTAAGTGATTTGAGTGGAGGGTTTCGGCTACTCCTGGCCCTCAGCCCCTGTCCTTTGGGCGGAAGCCTGGAATCTGGAGAATTTTCACAAGGAGAGTTATGTAGCGCGCCGCCCTACCCCCTCCCCGCCCCCCATGAATCTGTCCCACAGTTCTGGGCCAGAATCCCTCTGTCCCCATTTCTGGGCAAGGTTTCCTCCTCAGGGAAGCCTCTGGCTCTTGCCTTCCTGCCGGTGTTGCCCAGCGTCCACTGACGAGGGAAGAGCCTCAGTGGGTGATTCTTTCCAGTCTGTGACTTCTCTCTCGAGTAGCCAGGGTTGATTATTTCAACTCAGGATTAATTTCGAACCCCTCCCCCAACAAAGAGGCTCATCCGCTGCCCTGGACTCCCATCCAGGCTCAGGAAAATTTCATGGTCGATTCCCAACTGCACAGACCAAGAGGGCCCCAGGAGGCCATTTTCTTCGATAGAAGCTGAGGCCCG
>NW_011491618.1:1511625-1520947 GCF_000754665.1 Bison bison bison | reverse complement strand
CTGAGGCCCGGTGAGGGAGAAGGGAAGCGAGGCCTTACATCCCGGGGTCTCGGGGGATCCCAGGGCGCACACCCAGCACTTTCCGGCGCCGACGAGAGAAATCAGCCACGGCCCACCATTTTGCACTGGCCCCTGGGCGGGGGCGGCCGTGAAAAACTACGCTGGGGCTGGGACTCCGCCACTTTCCGCTAAAGGTCCCAGCGTAGTCCGGGAGTGGACGTCACCCGGGACTCGAACCTGCTTTCTCATCTTCCGAGGCCTAGTCAGAGGTTGCTGCCGTAAGGCAGTCACACTGTCCCTTTAAGGCGGCACTTTTTATTCTTCATTTGTTTACCTCTTCATGCGCTTTTTTTTAACAAAAAAAAGTGTTCGCAATATCCTTCCGCAAACGTCAATCCCAGTCACTAATCAACACCTTGAAGCCATTCTTGTAATCTTAAGAATCGAGAATTAATAGCCATGGATCAACATCTCTATTTACAGAATTAAATACTCGTTTACACTTTAGGGACTACTTTTTAGGGGTAAACCATTCTCGCTTAAGTTAACAAATGTTTGTGATCTTCAGAACCTTTCCGCTGAGAAAAGAATAGGATAATAACCTTTAAGACGCACCTTTTCATAAAAATATTCTGTGCAGGCCCTCACAGGCCATCGAATCTTCTTGTATTCCTGAAGCAGAATGGTATGGTCCAGAACCCGCCCCATCTTCTCTGCGATTGGCCTTCCTTCCTCGGCGAGACGTGTGCCTTTTGACCAATGGGCTCTCACGTTTCTCTAGCGAGGGATAAGCGATGGAAGGAGGCGGCCTGGAAAACGCCCCCTACGCGTCCTGGGATTGGCTACGTCGCACGGCGCGCGAGGACGGCGGGCCTGAAAGATGGGAACTACGACTCCCATCTTCCTGCGATGGGGACTCAGTCACGCATGCGCATGGGCGGGGCGGACCGGCTTCTATATAAAAGGGGCGCAGAGGGTTGGGAGGCAGCAGTTGGAAGTTGGCAGGTGGAGAGGCAGGTTGGGAGGGGAAGTTGGGGGAGGAGGCGGAAGAGGAGCTGTCGGAAGGGGGAGAAGGGAGGGAGGAAAAAGAGGAGGAGGCGGAGGAGAACTGAGCTGAGCAGAGAGCATCGAGCCAAAGGGGAGATGAGTTTGTCTGTCCTCGGCTGAGGCTCCGGCCGGGCCTAGGGAACGGGGAGCTCGGCTTGGAGCGACACCCGTGGAAGTGGGAGGAGGTGGCTTTGGGACTTTAACCCCCTGTGGGCTCTGCGGCAGGGGATTTAACCCTTTGTGGATCCGGCCCCTTGGAGTCAGCGTCATCGGGTAGTTTTAACCCCTTCGGGGCTGGGTTTAACCCATTGGATTTAACCTAATCTTCTTGCCCACCAACTTCTCGATCGCGGGGGCGGTCTGCGGGAAGGCTTGAAGCCCACCCCCTCTGCACATTACGTACTGTTCCTGCTGCTGCACCCCCTTGGACCCGCTATCTAGCCGCGCTCTGGGCGCTTAACCCTTTATTGACTTGAGCGCCCCCAAATTGCAATTGGAGTTTGCTGACAGAAGGACTGGCTAAAGGCATCACTGCAGGAATTACAGACCGAAGAGGACTGTGTTGGACATTTTTGCAGAGAAAAGCAAACCTTTTTTTCCTTAAGGACTTACAGCCAACATTCTTCAAACTTCGAGAAGAAGATTCTATTAGCAATGGCCGAGCCACTCTTGTCAGAGTTTCAGCACCAGCCTCAAACTAGCAACTGTACAGGTGCTGTTGCTGTCCATGAAGAACGGAACCCTGATCGCCCCCCAGGCGCGGAGGAGCGGGTGCCGGAGGAAGACAGTAGGTGGCAATCGAGAGCGTCCCCCAAGTCGGGTGGCTCTCCAGGGCACGGGGGGGAAGGGAGCCTGGAACCCCAGCCGTCTCCCCTTAAGACCCAGGTCTGCCCAGAATCCAGCTGTCCGGAAGCGGGTGAGAAGGGCCAGAATGGGGACGACTTGTCCGCTGGCGGAGCTCCCCCGCAGCAGAGACAGGTGGGCAAGAAAAAACATAGGAGACGCCCCTCCAAGAAGAAGCGGCTTTGGAAACCGTACTATACGCTGACCTGGGAGGAGAAGAAAAAGTTCGATGAGAAACAGAGCCTGCGAGCTTCGAGGATTCGAGCCGAGATGTTCGCCAAGGGCCAGCCAGTTGCTCCCTATAACACCACGCAGTTCCTCATGGATGACCACGACCAGGAGGAGCCGGATCTTAAAACCGGCCTCTATCCCAAACGGGCCGCTGCCAAATCCGACGACACCAGCGATGAGGACTTTATGGAAGAAGCGGGCGAGGAGGATGGGGGCAGCGACGGGATGGGAGGAGACGGCAGCGAGTTTCTGCAGCGGGACTTCTCGGAGACCTATGAGCGGTACCACGCGGAGAGCCTGCAGAACATGAGCAAGCAGGAGCTCATCAAAGAGTACCTAGAGCTGGAGAAGTGCCTCTCGCGTATGGAGGACGAGAATAATCGGCTGCGGCTGGAAAGCCAGCGGCTGGACGGCGACGACGCGCGTGTGCGGGAGCTGGAGCTGGAGCTGGACCGGCTGCGCGCAGAAAACCTCCAGCTGCTGACGGAGAACGAACTGCACCGGCAGCAGGAGCGAGCGCCGCTGTCCAACTTTGGAGACTAGACTGAAACTTTTCCGGGGGAGGGGGCAAAGGGGACTTTTTACAGTGATGGAATGTAACATTATATACATGTGTATATAAGACAGTGGACCTTTTTATGACACATAATCAGAAAAGAAATCCCCCCTGGCTTTGGTTGGTTCGGTCAATTTAGCTATGATGTAGCTTGTGTGCTTTCTCCTGTTCTTTAATTATGTGAAACTGAAGGGTTGCTTTCCTTGTTTTCCTTTTTAGGAGTTTTTTTCTTTTTTAATGTGTAAGTAACTTGACCAGGTTATAATGCAGTTTTCTGTTAAGAATCTCCTTAAATGGAGCTATAAGGTGGCCAAATCTGAGAACCATTAAATTCATTCTAGTTATAATAAATATTTGTAAATGTAACATAGTTTGTGTGATTTCTAGAGCTAATTCAAAGTAATACTGATTTATGTGATTGCATTGGGGGGAGGGGTAAAGGAAGCATTTAATTTGTCCATTTTCAAAAACAAACCTTATTCAGTTTGCCCCGTTTTCCCTTGAATGGGTTTTAGTGCGCTACAATATATAGTTCCAGCAAAATATAAAGATTTAATTATCTTCAATACTTAAGTGTGTTGTTTTCTAGTGCCTTCATTTTCTTTCTTGATGCTGGAGAAATAAACCAGTGTTGGGTGTTTGGGGAGTAGGAAGTAACTATGATCAGCAGCTTAAAATTTAATTCTGCTTCTCAATAGCCATTCAAAAGTCTATTAACAAAAATGTAAACCTAATTTGGCCATTTGTCAGGTTGGACAACTGACAGCCTCATTTCACTCCTACAAGTGGGTTTTTAGTAATTTCCCCCTCCTCCCGTAAGGCTGGAAGGAGTCCTTGGATGCCTGGGAAAGGCACTTGTCTTGCTTTCTTAGTGCAAGCAATGGTTGAATAAACAGTTGTGAGGCAGCTCTTTATGTTAAAATATTCAGAGCTAGGGAATATTATATTTATAGAGGAAATGACCATTTGGGGCAGTCCAAGGACTTAACTCTAAATGCCCAATACTTAAGTGCTCCCTATATCAAGAAAAGGAATAGGAGCTGTCCACCTTTCCATGAGACTCAAACTAAAACTAGAAATGCCCCCTCACTGCAAATAAAATGTAAAGCTTCTGCTTGAGCTAAATTAAGTCCTTGGGGGGGGGGGGCCAAGTGGGAGCCCTGCACCATCCCTATACAGCCCCTATTCTCAGTCTTCTAAACTGCTGATAGCTGCTTAGTCCTTAAGTAGTTCTGCTCTTCAAAGTGCAGGAGGCCCTGGGAATTCGTTTCTGCCCCCAAGTCAAAATTGAAACTGACTGTTCCCTCCTGTTATCATGGTTACCCAGCCCATCTTTACCTGCCCTCTGCGTTTCCCTAGACCAAATGCATTGCTCAAATCACTAGCACAAGGCTTCTTTCACCTGGTTCCTCAGAAACATAGGGGGCCTTCGAATCTGTGAGCCCCATGGAATTGTATGTAGGCTTGTATTATGTGTAGGTACTTCTGGAGAGAGGGTTCTAGAGAATCATGAAATTCTCAAACTCCTTGAAGATTAAGAACCCTTGGGGGAGCAGGGGTGGGGGGCGGAGACTCCCACTGGGAAGCTTGCTTTTGCAGCTAAATGAAATAGTGGAGGTGGTGGGAACTTCAAGAGTGAAATGTGCCTTATGATGCGTGAGAAGCATACACAAATCCATGAATCAAGGGAAATCATGGCGGTTAAGACTGACTCAGGGCCTTCAAAGCTGGATTGAGGTGGCCCTATTCTGGCAGATGGTCCACTGGAGACAATGTATGATCAGCTTTTCCTTTGGCCTAAAAACTACATTAAAAGTCTATTTTGAAATAGTTTTCGTGTTTTTAATTTTCCTTCTGCCATGACGTCATACAGGAGTCCCAGAAACGGCTGCCTGGAACAGCAGCAACACTGCCCTCTGGCTTTACACTGCACAAGCAGGAGCCTCATTCTGACTGCATACATGGGATGCAGCAGCGATGGCCTCTTGATTTCAGAACCTCCTCTTAATAAGATAGGTTTAAGTATAAAGATCTTGTTTTCCTATTAGTCTTAGAAAGACTTGTAGTGCACTGATCATCAGGGAAAAAAAAAAGTGTTATGTTTTAGGAGATACATTCAATCCAGTCTCAAATTATACAAATTTAAAGTAATTGTCATAATTTACTTTGATTTACCTTGAGATAGGCAACTCTGAATTTTGCTTTCAAAGGCACTTGCATTTTATGGTATTTATTGCATTTAAAATGTTCTTAGCATGATGAGGTTTCTGCAAAATTTCAATTTTCTATCAACACTTTCTAGGTGAAACACTTGACTAGCATACTGCTGCCGGGCCAGAGGGAAGACTCCGAATTCCCTATACTACCAGGATCATGACAAATGATCCTCAAGTCCACTCTAGCCATTCACTAAAGCCATTTCTGCTAAACAATTTAAGTAAGCTGTTCAAAAGATCATGCTTACACATTAGCAATTTCAGTAGTTCTCTTTTACTGAGGTCTGGGTATCCAGCAAGGGCAAAGCACTTCCCAAACTTTGGAGACAGCTGGCTGGGCAGCTTAATCCTCCTTTGAGCTAAGGAAAACTTTTCTTGGGCTAGCCTATAACCTAAAGTGGCCCTCAGGAGATAGAGCCCTGATTTCTGCTTGAGTGGGAAAGCCAGGGAGTTTCAGATTGGTTTAGTTCAGAAAAATAGACAAGGTTTTTCTAAAGAGAGGAAACACAAAATTAGACCAGACTAAAGAGTCAAAACACCAGGCTCCTAGTTCTACCTTTGATATATACTAGCAGTGTAAGCCTTAACACTCTCAGAGCCTCATTCTTCATCAGCAAAATGGGGCTGTGCCTACATTACATAACTGCTGCAAGGATTAGAGACAGCATGAAAACAGTCTATACAAGAGTAAGGTATCATTGATATTATCACTGGTTCTTTTTAAGACCAGAGCAATTGCCCACTTGATCAGTATTTTAACTTTCACTTTGTTCAGAGTAAAATAAAACTCCTTTGCTTGGGGAAATGCAAATAAATATACTTTATCCTGGTGAATTCAAAAGAGAAATCAAAGAAATCTACAGAAATAAGCAAAATCCACAACTAAATAGTCTACTTCAGAAAACCAATGTTCTGCCAAGTATTTGGTAATGTATTATAGGTGTCCCCTGGCCACTTACACCAACAGCTAGAAACAAATATAACAGTGTGATGGAAAAGCTGGCGAAAGTAAGAGTACTATATTTGTACCTAGGTACACCTGAGTTTGTTGGTTTTCAAGAATTATTTCCCCCATTTCTCAAGCAAGATTGTAATAAAATTCCACTTTACTATCTTTTCTCATGTAAAGTGTAAAGGGCTGTTGCTAGAAATGAAAAGTAATTTCTAAAAGAAAATGTCAAATTCAGGCCTGGAAGAGTGGGATCTGTAAGACAAAATATATGGTCTAGAAAGCAAAGATTCAATATTTTGCCAATTCCTCCCAGTTGTCTTTGAATGTTGGAAAGCTTACAGCATCATTTCATTTCTTGTTGAAAAAACAAAGGCAGATAAATAACATAGCTCTTGCAAATCCTCCTAAATAAAGTTTTTCCTGGGCTTTACTGAGAGGCAATTCAATTATGACAAATGATATAACACTGGTAACAGCAGGGATAATCCAAGTAGTTTACTAACAAATTTTTACACACCTCGAAATTCTTTCAAATGGTTGAGGTGCTACCAGAAATGGCTGGTAAGTCTTCTGAAATAGCTAGTGTGATTCTTTCCCTCAACACAGCACCAAGAACAGTTATAGTTGGCTTATAATTTTCCAAAAAGAACGAAAACTTGAAGAGTATTGTAAACTCTCATCTGAAGACACATTCTATTTGATACATCCACCGACTGTGAAGTGTTAAAAAACAACTCTGGGTCAACAGTGAGCAAAGATGATATTCCTGAAGGAAAACGTGAGAGCGCTAGAGTGTTCCATACACAACAATTTGAGAAAACGATAGCATTATTGCTCTTTTAAGCTACTCAGTAGAACTTGTCCTAGCCTCCAGAGTGTCAGAGAAGATTAATTTGAAGTTCTGAAGTCTGCTTTTAGCACACACTTCTGCATACCTGGATAACTCCAGGACAACATTCAGGCAAAGGCAGAAGACCAAACCAGAAGACGGAAGGAAATGTCAAAGAAGTCAGTTCTGCCTTCCTCTCTAGGGCTTACTAAAAGTGTATTTAAAACAGCAAACATTTTAACTTAAAAAGAGACAAGAGAGAGAAGAGGATGATGAGGACTAAACACAAAATTTAAAAATGTGGAAATCAAATAGTTCAGGAGTAAGAATTTTCATCCTGAATAGGGCTGCTGCAAAGAATCACTCCTGTCAATGAATCCTGTTACACACAGCCAATAGCCCCAGGAGCTGGCCATTAGGTGAATGTAAGCTGTTCAGGACTTGAGGTTACAACTGCTTGGTACCCTGAGAGACTGACCCTTGCTCAAACTACTTGGATGGAACATGGCAACCAAGGCCACACTTTGGGAAAGCAGGCCTCCCAAATGCTCCAAATAACCTTTGAAGCAGAAGTTCTAAGGTTCCCAAATAACTAAGTTATAACAAGTAAATGTTTACACAGCCACTAGAGTAGTTATTCAAGGTATTTATGACGGAGGTTGCATTGATATCAATTTCAAATTAAGAAACTGAGGCATATAAAGTTTGTCGAATTTGTCATAAACCACAAAGCAACTCATCTCAAACAGGAGAGCTGAGAAGGAAGTTGAAGGTCTGGTTGAACATTAGACAAACAATAGACTCAGCAACAAAATGACCAGTTTGGCCTCATCTTCAGGGCTTGGCTCCTGGCCAAGTGAACCAAGTCTGTGGTAGCACACACAGAAATAGAACTTGGAGTTCCTAACTTCCAGTCCTGTGTTTCGTTCAGTAGGTAACCAAGGGACCATTAACAAACTGATTTTATTCCCAACTTTTCTTATCGAGGAATGGAAAAGCATATGGGTCATCCTCAAAAGACAATAAGCTTTCCCCTTTATGAGTAAAATTTCTGCAACTGGCAGAGTACTCTCCTTAGTAGCTTCCAAATGTTTAACTAGATTACTTCACAATGGAGGATGAATCACAAGTCTGAGATCCCCCATCATTACATTCTTGACAACTGAACCACAAAGATAAGCTTTAAAGCCCCTTTCAGCTAGAACTGTTTAACTCCTACCAACTTAAGTGTCAGCTTTTCCAAACTGGTATCTTCTCTTGATCTGAAGAGTGTAAAGTGAATATGAGGTAGGCCAAGTCAACCTACAGCATGAATCAAGTGTACTAAATCTTTATTTAGGATAAGTGGCTCATATTTTAGATTAATAATGTATCCAAGGTGATCGTTATGTTTTGGCAATCCAATTCTAAGACTTTCTCTAAGAACATCCCAGGGACAAACAGAACATAATTAAAGCTCTGGAGTTGTCACTCTTACAACTTAAAAAATTACTAATAGGAGAAACAGGACTTCAGCTCTGAAAAAACTTTGCTATGAAGGCCAAATACTTAGCAACGATTTGACCATGATCAGCCATGAGCTGCACCACAAGATACTCTCAAAGATAAAAGTTCACTACCCAGTCACTATCTCTACTTTACCTGGGCATAATTTTCCCTGACTTTTTAGCAACAACATTAAGCAACCCCTGAACTATGAATCTTTCTGAATTTAGATTTCAAGCAGTAAGAAACAAAATTGTTTCATCTGCAATTCAAGAAAAAAATTTCACATCAATCTTCAATCCTTAAGCTGCTGCTACAACTGTAATAAAAGGTTGTTTTATTTTTTTTTCAAAGCAGGTTTCCCCTACTCCCTCAAACACCACACATATGAAGTAGCTCAAAACTGCAATTTCTATTTTGGGGGTCATCTGGGATCCACAGAAGTGACTTTCAATTACTTGGAATTTCAAAACGGAGGCTCCCCACTAACAATGCATTAGTGGCAAAATACTCCCCCATTTTGCTTCCTTTGTGGGAGAAAAGTTCTTTAAATTGGAAAGAATCTGTAGTTTTACAAAGATTACATTGGAATTAGTCCTTTTTTTCCTTTAGGAGGGCGGCCTTTTCTCCAAAGGTTTTGGTAAAAGTTATGGCTCAGATTTCAAAATGCAAACAGATGTTCCTGAAGCAACCGAAATGGGCCACTCCACTTTTATTCCCAGAACAGTGGCGACTCCCAAGTTACTTTGTGTCCCAACTTTGCAAAGGGCAAAACCCCACCCCGCTTTGGTGTAAACTTTCAAGAGAACAGCACACTTTTGGAGTTTCCCAAAGCGGCTGACGACGTGCGAGGTCAGGTCGTTCTGAGAATCGGGGCTGGACAGAAGGAATCTCAAGGGCAAGAGCGCTCAGAGATTTGCACGTGCCGCGAACTAGCTGGTCCCTGGGGACAATTAGTGGTTGCTACAGTAGGAGGAAGGCTGTTCCTTTTCACAGCCCTGGCCGCGGGGTGGCCTTGGTGCATGGAGGGAGATGATGGGTGCGCCTGGCTCTCCGGACTTGGAGCCTCCAGCTGACTGCCACGCCAAAGGGACGCGCGGCCGGAGCTGCAACCTCCACCCGCCCCCGCGGCGCCAGTCTTTGGAATGTGGCGTCACCCCCAC
>NW_011491618.1:1502110-1511106 GCF_000754665.1 Bison bison bison | reverse complement strand
CCTTCTCGTCGCCTGCCTCTAGGGCCGAGGATACCTCCGCGCCCAAGCCCCTCCCCCTTCAGCCGGATCTATTTTCTGCCCAGTAAAGATTAACGCCATCAATGAACTCTTTAATTGAGGTAGGGAAGGCGGGTCTGATTGTGCTTCCGCACAGCTAATCGTTGACGAACGGAAGAATATTGACAGGTGAATGGACCAATCAAAGGAGACATCGATGAGCGCGGGATGCCGCTCGCGAAAGGGTAGATGGGTTTTGAGTTTTCTGTGTGCTTGTTGACGTGACAGGCTCTTGATCCTGCTTCCCCAGGTAGAAGAACTACAACCCCCAGCAGGGACCGCGCTGCCGGGCGGGGCCGTGGGGGGAGGGGGTCCCCGGGAAGGGCCTCCTCCCCTCCTCCCCCCAAGCTCAGTGCCTGAGCGGCTTCACCAGAGCTGCAGTAGTGGGTAGGGCTGAGGCGTTGGAATTGCACAGACAGGCGGTCGCACAGAAAGACACACAGACGTAGTCCTGTGCATAGCCCCTGACAGCAAATAGGTCAGTTCTGCCTTTGCAAAATCTCCTTCCCGGATCATTTCCCCTTTTCCAAGGAATCCATCCTTATCCCAGTTGGCTTTCCCTCCCAGCTGTCTATAGCGCGAAGACATCACTGCCCCTTTCTTCTGTTTGCCATTGAGAAGGAGGAGGGAAGCCGGCCAAACCCTGTAGATGAAAGGGCCTCAGTCCCAGGCTGGGCCCAGGTCTCAGTCGTGTCTCTTGGGGCGTTGACTTCTGGAGCCCAGCGCGGAATGGAGGTGGGGGGTTGCAGTCAAGATGGGGGCCTCTGGAGGCAGTGGGGAAAGGACTCCTCCTCAGGCTTGTCAGAGCCACTGACCCACTCCACTCCCTGCCTCTCCAGATCATTGCTGTATATTTGCCTCCCCAGGCTGTCTTTTCCCCCTCTTTGGTTCTCCTCTGTAGCTGCCTAGCTGCTTGCTTTGGCCTCGGTGACTTCCAGAAGAATAAGATGTAAGCCCTGGCCTGGGACCTGAGGAACAGGGCTAGAAAGATGGTTCCCTGATCCCCATTTGACCCCCTCCCTGCTTGGAGGTGTGAAAACCAGGGTGGAGGCAGCCTTCCTGCCCTTTATTTGAAAATGAGGGTATGTAGGTCTGATGCTACAAATGGTTGCCGCTGCCTTGGTAAAAATTTGCTGGGCAGCCAGAATCCTCCTGAAAATTCTCCTTCTGGACTTAAGTTTGTGTTATTTAAAGCAGGTGTCACTAGTTAAAGGCCTCTGATGAAAGATTGGGAACAGAAGAAGGTGGCTTCTCCAAACCAACCACCACCAGCTGCCCTGGAGGAGGCCAAGGTAAGCCCCATTCTCCCAACCACCTTAGTGCCCTGAAGGTGGATCCTGCCAACTGGGATTGTGGCTTCTTGTCTCAGATGTGGTGGTGGATTTGGGAAACCAGTATTTTTTAAATGAGTCCCTACTGTGCACTGAGCTATCTCAAAAAATGCTTTTCTGTCAATGCTTACCTACTTCCACACCTCCCCTCCTCTTGCCCGGGCCAGGCAGCCTTTTCCTATCTTAGTTCCCCTACCAGGAATCCAGGGATCAAACCCCCACCTCCTGCAGTGGAAGCATGAACTGTGAGGGAAGTCCCCTGAAGTGCCTTTTCTAGAATCATGCAGCCAGCAAGCAGAAGACCTAGGATTTAAGCTTAGGGCCTTAAACAACAGAACCCTGCCTTGCATTTTTGTCTAGGCTGAGAACCAAGTCTGAAGCAGGGAGAAGAGTTTGAGCCATTGGTTTGTAATTTAGGTTGGGTTTCGGGGGTAGAAAATCACCCAGGAGAGAGGGGAGAGTCAGATTGTATCAGGCCCTCAGAGAACATCACCTTCTGATCAACAGCAGGAGCCCAAAGCCTCCCAACCTGTGTGCTGTCTCACCGCCCCCACCTTGCCCATTCTTTTCCCCTAGTCCTCAGCTACCTATAGGTAAGGAGGGAATGCTTACCCTCTGACCCTCCATACCTAGCTACCTCCAGTATATTTTCTGGATTTATTTAACTTGGAGTACATGGCATGTCAGGTTCAGAGAGGGCAAATGAGTCATCCAGATCACACAGCTTACCTGCAGTAGTGGTAATGGTGGTAGAGGGACAGGCCTTTAGGAGGGAGGCGGCATGTGGGGCTGAGGGCAGGGCTGGCTTGGGTGGGGGTAAGCTCCTGCAGGACATTTGCTAAGGGCTGGGAATGGGTGGATGACTGTGCACACGCAAGTAAGCCCCGCAGCTCAGACTTCCCAGTGGCCTTGCCTCTTCCTGGATGGAGCAGAAGCTCTCAGTTGGCCCAAGACACTGGTGGAGACACAGCCTGTCATTGATACTCTCTCTGCAGGTAAAGTAATAATACAACACAACCAACAACATACACACACCCCCCCAAAATACCCCATCCCAAATTATGAAGAGGACTTTGGGGTCTCCCAAATGCATGTTAACACTCCTCCAGCTCTTATAGGACCGTGTCCACCTCCCAGGACAAACCCTATGCTTGAATAGACCCATGCTCAGATATCCCTGAACACAACGTATAATGTGTTAAACATTATAAAACACTGTTCTAATGCTAGTAGTTATTATTAGAATTCCCCAAACCACAAACTTCTAGCAATTCATTCCCCTCCCCCCGCACTCAGTACTCCCACCCTCACCACGACAGAGATAAACAGATGCCATGAACACACACACTCTTGACAGAATCCTTTCCACCTCTTAGATAAGTTCTAGAATTCTCTGGGCTACAGACTGGAGATTGGCCCTTCCTCTCCCTAGTGCTTTCCTGGCCCTCCAACTTCTGCCTGGAATAAATACACTCCGTTCACCCTGGAGTGACAGAAAAGAGAGTCTCGTGTTCTGATATCTTTTGGGTCCCCCCACCCCCTTCTGGGCTTATGTCATTAAATATGTATTTATTGAACACTCACCTTGAGCCATGCATAGCGACACAGTGATGAACCAAACAGACAGGACCCATTCTTCTAGGGGAGAGAAAGATGGTAAATAGTAATGTGCTAATGCTAAGTGGGACACTAACTGTCACATATCAGGGAATCACTAGGAAGGGGAGGAGGGGGCCACATAGATAGGATGGTCAGGGAGGGCCTCTGAAGAGCTAACATTGGAACTAAACCTTAAGGGACGAAAAAGAATCAGCTATGCAGATAGCTGGAAGCGGGATTGGCCACATAGATTGTGGGGCTTCTAATTCAAAATTCCTAAGAAGTTCAAGACAGTGACAGCAGAGATTAAGCAAAGCGCTAAGCTTGGGGCCTTTCTAAAAGGGGGTTCTGTGGGATAGTACAGGGCATTTGCCAGGAAACTAGCTTTGCCTGAAAGGTAAGTTTTCATTTTCTTCTTAAAAAAATTTTTTTATTTTGTTTTGGAATATAGCTGATTAACTATTGTGATAGTTTCGGGTGAATAGCAAAGGGACTCGGCGATACGTGTGTGTGTGCTGTGCTAAGTCACTTCCGTTGTCTTCAACTGTTTGTGATGCTGTGGCTCCTCCATCCATGGGATTTTTCAGGCAAGAATACTAGATTGGGTGACCATGCCCTCCTCCAGAGGATCTTCCTGACCCAGGGATAGAACCTACGTCTCTTATGCCTCCTGCATTGGCAGGCAGATTTTTTTTTAACCACTTGCGTCACCTGGACTTCAGTGGTAAAGAACCCACCTGCAGTGCAGGAGACACAGGAGGCATGGGTTCGATCCTTGGATCGGGAAAATCTGGAGAAAGAAATGGCAACCCACTGTAGTATTCTTGCCTGAAAACTCCTATGGACAGAGGAGTCTGGCGGGCTACAGTCCATGGGGTGGCAGAGAGTTGGGCATAACTGAGCGACTAAGCACACACAAGGCATTCGTATCCATGTATCCATTCTCCCCCAAATTCCCCTAGCATCCAAGCTGCCACATAACATTGAGCAGAATTCTGTGTGCTGGACAGTAGGTCCTTATTGGTTGTCCATTTTAAATATAGCTGTGTATACATGTCCCTTCCAAACTCCTAACTATCCCTCCCTACTATCCTTCCCACAGCAACCAAAATTTCTTTTTCTAAGTCTGTGAGTCTGTTTCTGTTTTCTAGGTGAGTTCACTAGTATCATTTCTTTCTAGATTGCACATTTAAGGGGTGTCATGATATTTCTCTAACTTACTTCACTCAGTATAATAATTTCTGGGCCCATCCATGTAAGAGAAGCTTTCTAAAGAGGGAAGAGCAAGTGCTGTTTGGGCTTCTGATCAAGCAAATACATCATGAGCAACTTTCCATCCTGTTTCAGAGTATTTATTGAATGTTTACTCTATGCCAGATACTGTTGCAGGTATTGACATTACAGAGTGAGATATGCAGGCAAGATTCTGGGTCTCCCCAAACCCAAGCATGGGTTTGCTTGGGGGAGGGTTAGAGGACAGACAGTAGACAGGTAAGCCCATAAACTGATAGATGGTTGTAGAAGGTGTGAGGCTAGAGAGGGACCAAGCGAGCTGGGTGTGTGCAGGTTGGATTCAGGCTAGGTGAACAGAGAAGGATTCCACCACTGGGGAGAGGCCGTCTGTGATCCTTCCTCCTTTGTCCTCTCTCTTCAGATCTCTGGCACTTGTGGGAGCCCCCGAACATCCCCTGAGCCTCATGACCCTGGAGGTTCCCAGCCCCTGACCCCTCGGATGGAGAGCCACTCAGAGGAGGAAGACCGTCCTGGGGCTGGCGGTGGCCTGGGCTGGAATGGTAGGAGTCCCCGCACCCAGAGCCTAGGGGCTTGTTCCGCAGAGGCCATGCTGGCCCGGAAGAAACACCGCCGGCGGCCCTCAAAGCGCAAGAGGCACTGGCGGCCCTACTTGGAGCTCAGCTGGGCTGAAAAGCAACAGCGGGACGAGAGGCAGAGCCAGCGGGCCTCCCGGGTCCGAGAGGAGATGTTCGCCAAAGGCCAGCCTGTAGCACCCTACAACACCACCCAGTTCCTGATGAACGACCGAGACCCCGAGGAGCCCAACCTGGATGTGCCCCAGGGGGCCTCCCACCCAGGCTCCAGCGGGGAGAGTGAGGCCGGGGACAGTGACGGGCAGGGCCGTGCTCGTGGGGAGTTCCAGCAGAAGGATTTCTCCGAGGCCTACGAGCGGTATCACACCGAGAGCCTGCAGGGCCGCAGCAAGGAGGAACTGGTGCGAGACTACCTGGATCTGGAGAGGCGGCTGTCCCAAGCTGAGGAGGAGATGAGGAGGCTGCGGCAGCTGCGGGGATGCACCAACTGGCGCCCCTGTTACCAAGTGGAGGAACTGGCTGCCGAGGTAGAGAGGCTCCGGACGGAGAACCAGCGACTTCGGCAGGAGAATGAGATGTGGAACCGAGAAGGTGGCCGCCGTGGTGGGCAGCCGGGCAGCTAGGGGTGCCCCCTGCCCCAGCCAGGCTGACTCAAGGAGTGTACCCTCAGGCCAGCTGAGTCTTAAGGAGACAGGTCTCAGTCTCCCTGCTCTCCCTGAGAACAGCCAATACAGGCTCAGGCTTCTACCTTGTCATGTCCACAATTTGTTCTTGGATGTCATGTTACTTTTCACAAAGGAATTAAATGATTTTGGTGAAATCACATGGGAGTGACTAGCATTGGTTTCACTAGGGCTGCTGTGAGAAAGAATCAAAGCCCATTCTTCCCAGAGAGGCCTGGGGCTGCCTCAAGCCTGGGAGACCCCTGCCCTGGGGGCTTCTCCGTGTCTTGGTTGCCTGAAATCTGCTCCATGTATCCAGGAGCCATCAACTGCTCTGAAGGTTTTAGAGAGGGGAAGGCAGAGGAGGGAGGGAACCACCAGGTTCAGCCAGAGCCAGACTTAAGATGCCAGATTGCCTTGAGGAACTGGGAGTTTCCCTGGAGGAGAAAGGCCTGGGCTCAAGGCCAGGGGTTTCTTCAGGGTTTATTCCCAGGCTCCCTGTGTTTTCCCTATTCTCTCCACAGTGTAGAGGGCTGGGCTAGACAACGTCTGGGGACCTTGTGTCTCCTTGTCCTTAACAGTCTCCCTAAACACCCCCCCTCCAGTCTCTCAGCAGGAGGTGAGTTGTCAGGTTTGACCTCTGACCTCCGAGAAGGGCACTTTACGTGTAAACGCTCAAGGGAGATTTTCTCCTGATGGAAAATAACCCCAAGGCTGGTGGGACAGGGGATTGATCCTTAGAAGAGCTGGAGGCCTGCTGTGCACCTGTGCATCCCTGCTCCTTTAGCTTAATCACCTGTGTGGTTAATTCCCTCGGAGGTGAGCCCCTCACCTGTCTGTCTAATGGAGAGCTGAGTCAGCCCGGATATGCCACCAACACACCAGCAGTATGGGCTCTGAATCGAGTTCACACGCCCCCTCACACTCAGACCCACCCTTCCCCAGGCATCTTGTCTCTTGTTCTTGTGGCTGCAGAGTGTCAGGCTGCGGTGGTGGAGGGGAAGTTAGTCAACCAGCGTGTGTTGGCTCTGCCACCGTGCTCAGGGAGTGGTGGAAGCCTGGCTGGCCCAGCCTAACCTCCGTTTCAGGAAAACTCATCTTGACAGGCCACGTTGAGGGAGAGAAGGGCTCAGGCCTGGGAGCTGCTGGGATGGAAATGTTGACAAACCCCTTGTGTTGCCAGGATAACTTTCATTTCTACCCTGCCACACCCAGGCCTCACCAGCGTCTTCTACCAGAAGCAAGGCCAGAACAGATTCTAGGAAGGGATGGGTTTTTATGAGGGCAGAATCTCCCATCTTTGGGGTCTCCCCCGACCCCAGCCCTGGCTGAGTCTTAGCCCTCTCCCCTCTGAGCCCAGACAGCTCTGTCAGGAAAAGGCTGGGGGAATGATCGGCTGGGGGAATGATCGTTTCCACTTTGCAGACGGAAAGCCCTAGGCTCAGAGAGGAAGCCGCTTTGGGTTCCAGGAAAGCTGGTCCTAGGCTGGCCTTCCCCTGGGGGGTGCTAGCCAAGGGCCTGAAGGCCCCTGGGCAGGGCGCAGGCAGCCTCCCAGCGGCTGCATTCCTCAGCATGGAGCCAGAGGGAAAGGGGAGGGCCAGGGCCAGGACAGAGTTGTTTACCCACCGGGAGGCCTCTGTGTGTGTGAGTGTGTGTGTGTAAAAGTAACTAGGAGGGGACAGAAGATTCCAGAGGACTTGAGAGTGTAGGGGGAGGGGTGTGGGAGCAGTGTCGAGGGAGAGGGTGCTGGGGGTGTGTCCCTGAGCAGGCAGGAGTTGCACATGGGGGAGGGGACAGGTGAAGATTTTGGCCTTTCTCCGCCAAGGAGCTGAGGAGCCTGGAGACCGAAAAGCTGCCATAATGCCAACACACACATACACAATGGTTGAAGGGCTCTGGGTCAGGGTCACACTGAGGTGGGGTAATTTTTCCAAGGCTAGTGGGGCCCAGGATTGGGCAAGAAAACAGAAAAAAAAAGAGAAGGGTGTGAGCTGGGAGAGTGTCAGGAGGGGCTGAGAAGGATCGGTGAAGAGTCAGTATCGCTCCCTACCCCCATGGGGGTCCCTGACCTCAGTGCCCCTAACCCTCAGCACTGGGCGGAGCCAGCTCTGTGCTGTGGTTTCTTTTTGCCTCCCTGCTTTTCCCTCTCCCAGGAGCCCACTTCGGTGAGGAAGCTCCAGGTTACAGCCCCCATCACCCTGTTTGCTGGGCAAGCTGGGCCTGGACACTCCTCTCTCCTCTCCAGGCCTTTCCAGAGCAGATGCCCAGGGCCTCATTCCCTCCAGCTCATTTGCTTTCCAGGACCTTCTCTGTCTCCTGGGTTGGGGGATGGAGGCCCAGAGGGGCAGATAGTTCCCAGGAGAGACTGCATACCCCTAGTCTGGGATCCTTCTCTCTTCCCCACCTAAGGTGGACACCCTTGTGTCCAATGGACAGTCCCTACCTGCGGTGGGGTCAGGGAATAAGAGGTGACAGGGCAGGAGGAGCTTGCCAGGAAAGGGGAATGGGGGTCAAGATGAAGTTGTTCAGTGTGAGTGAAGAGGGTGGCCAGGTCCCATTGCCCCATTGCCCCATTGGGCACAGGCAAGGATGGCACTGGCCCTTTAAGTGGGGGTGCCAGTCAATGCCCTCCCCCAGCCAACCCAATTCAAGGGCACACTGAGCATGTGCAGGAGCTGTGCAAAGCTGGAGGGGAGGGAAGTGGGGGGATAGATTCCGGAGGGAGCTCCTCACCCCCCTGCTTCCTGTAGCTGCCCCCACTCTCCTTCCTGGGTCTGACAAAGGAGCCCAAGGTGCTCAGCCAGCCCCTTCCCCCATCCCAGACCCTCGGTGGGTGCTGCCCTCTGAGGGCTCTGGGGCCTGCAAGGGGTGAGGGGTAGCCTCTTGGCCCTGGGAAGTCTCGGGAGCCCCCCTGCTGCTCGGAGGTGGCTCCGGCACTCAGCCCAGTGCCAGCCTCACTTCCCCCGTGAGGGTGTGGGTGGGCGGTGGGTGATCTTCCTGTTGCTTAACGTGTTTGATTTCATTCCATTGGTGTCAGGGTTTCTAAAGGAATTGCCTACCTTGATGATGTTCTGCTCAGAAAATTAAAAACAGCGAAGATGAGGTCCCTGCCCCCACCCCCAGGAGCTTCCAGTCTAAAGTCTGAGAGGAAGCAAACGCTCAAAGCGCCTGCCCGACTCCCTCTCCTGGTTCTCCCTCCGTCCTCTAAAGGGCAGTGGCTCCCAAGTTTACAGGATCCAGCTCTGCTTCCTCAACCAACTACATTCTCCAGACCACCTCCCTGGCAGCCTAGGAAAGCCTCCCCCACCACCACCCCGCCAATGTCCCTGTTTCTGTAACTCTCCAACATCCTTCTCCCTCCCTCACAGCTCAGGCCCTCCTTCACCTTCCTGCCTTGACACTTGCCTGCTCTTCCTGTAATCTCTTACCTGTAGCAACCCTTATGGTTTTTAAATTTATTGTATTTATTTATTGCCAGCGCCTTAGTGGCTTGCGGGATCTTAGTCCCCTGACCAGGGATC
>NW_011491618.1:1491475-1502010 GCF_000754665.1 Bison bison bison | reverse complement strand
CCAGGGATCGAACCCGCACCCTTAGCAGTGAAAGTGCAGAGTCCTAACCACTGGACCACTGCTGAATTCCCCAGGCACCCTTTTTAAAAAATTAATTATTTTATTTTAGTTGCAACGGGTCTTCGATGTGTCTCGAGGGCTTTCGTTAGTTGCAGCGAATGGGGCTACTTGCCAGTTGTGGTGCGTAGACTTCTCACTGTGGTGGCTTCTCTTGTTGCAGAGTGTGGGCACTAGGTGTATGGGCTCGACAGTTGTGGTGCACGGGCTTAGTTGCCCCTGGGCATGTGGAATCTTCCCCGAGCAGGGGTCAAACCCGTTTCCCCTGCATTGGCAGATGGATTCTCAACCACTGGACCACCAGGGAAGCCCAGACACCCTTATTTTTAATTGAGGTGAAATTCACCTAACATAGAATCAACCATTTTAAAGAGAACAATTCAGTGGCACTTAGTACCTTCCCAATGTATACAACTGCCAGCTCCATCTACAATAGTTCCAAACATCATCAGCCCCAAAGGAAGCCCCATACCCATTCCCGCCATTCTCCAGCCCGGGCAACCACCTATCTGCCTTCTGACTCTATGGATTTACTTATTCTGGGTATTCTGGGGTAGAGAAAAGAGGAAAAACCTAGTCGCCTGGGGTCTGTACGTCAAAAGCGGATTCTCTGAGGGCCTATGGTCGAGGGAGCACTGGGCCAGGAGTCTCGAGGCCTGTGTGTGCATGCTCAGTCATGTCCGACTCTTTGTGACCCCATGGACTGCAGCCCGCCAGGCTCCTCTGTCCCTGGAAAATCCAGGCAAGAATACTGGCGTGGGTTGCCATTTCCTCCTCCAGGGGATCGTCCTGAACCAGGGACTGAACCCACATCGCCTTGTGTCCTGCATTGGCAGGCAGATTCTTTACCACTGAGCCACCTGGGAAACCCCCCGAGGTCTGTGATAGATCCCAGTTCTGCTCCTAATTCAGAGGCCTCCCCTCCCCTGTTCACCGGCCTGGGGGACTTCAGGCCAGTCTAGTATCCTCAGCCTTCAGATCATACCCTTGTCTGGAGGCTTCTGTCTGGGATTGTGGAGCCTGACCTGAAAAATATTCCTCTTTGATCCTCTTGGCTCCTTCCTGCCAGGCCCAGGCAGTGAAGATGGCCCCAGGGGACGGTGTAATACCGCAGTTTGGGGTCAGAGGCATGAGATGAGGAAACTTCAGCTCTGAGAGGTTGAGAAACTTGCCCAAGGCCACATAACTCCTGCTGCACTGGAGTGGCAGCCGGTTCAGTCTGATTGTGTTCTGGAACTCTTGACCACAGTGTCCTCCTGTCTTCAAAGAGATAAAGTAAGTTAAGGGCTTAGCGAAATGCCAGCTGTGTGGGAGGTGCTCTCAAATGGAAGCAGCTACAAATTTTACTACATTCTGGAACACTGTGTAATCCTGAAGTGAATAGCTCCAGTCCAAGGTGATTCTTGGTAAATTCTTGGTAAAAAAAAATCCACCTGCAATGCAGGAGACCCTGATTCGGTCCCTGGGTGGGAAAGATCCCCTGGAGGAGGAAATGGCAACCTACTCCAGTATTCTTGCCTGGGAAATCCCATGGACAGAGGAGCCTGGCAGGCTACAGTCCATGGTATCACCAAGAGTCAGACATGCTGCTGCTGCTGCTGCTAAGTCGCTTCAGTCGTGTCCGACTCTGTGCGACCCGATAGACGGCAGCCTGCTAGACTTAGCCACTAAACCACATAAACCAAGGTGGTTCTTGGGAGTTCCTCTCTCCCCACTTGCCTCATCTTTGTCCTCCACTGGCCTCCCTAGGATGACAGCTCCTGTCAGGACCAAGGGGTTGCCTGGACCCCAAGTCTTTAAGACAGGTGGGTGTGAGAAGCCTCTTTCCTGTCTCCCCGAATGAGGGAGATATGATTGTTGCCTTCCACGGGGCTCAGTTCACCTATTTCTCCCTGGTTGAACCTCCATCCCTGCCCCCTCAAAGAGAAAGGAGCTTGTGGGTCTAGGGGAGCGAAGGGACTGCACAGGGCTGGCCTGGCAGGGGCCAGACTGAGCAGCTGGTTCCCCAGTTGGCCGCTGTGTCCTGGCTGCCTGTGGGCCTGAACATTCCAGAGACCACCTGCCAGAGAGATTCCCCCCCACCCCAGGAACCCTTCCAAGATGGAAACGCCCAGATCAACCCTCTGGATGCCTGCTGTCTCCTTCCTCAGGATGACCAGGTAGGGCCCCCTCCCCTGCTCAGTCCCTAACCGAGTCCAGTGGCTCGAAGAGGAAGTTCCCAAGGAGACAAAGCTGTGAGGAGACACTGTGACGGTGTCCAGGGCTGGACTCGGCCACAGCCCATCGTTTGGGGCATTTTATCTGTTCTGTCTGTCTCTCTCTCTTTTTTTTTTTCTTTTAAACATTTGGCTGCACTGGGTCCCAGTGGCAGCCTGCGGGATCCTTATTGGCACAGAGGATCTAGTTGGTTGACCAGGGACTGAACCCTGGGCCCCCTGCATTGGGAGCCTGGAGTCTTAACCACTGGACCACCAGAGAAGTCCCTGTCCTGTCTCTTGATCCTTCAAGCGCCCTCTGTGGGGTGCTCCTTAGGCCCACAGAGGCCCAGTCAGCCATCAGGCTCCTTTATCATTGAGTGAGGACACGGGGAAGCTGAAAGCTCTCTCACAGCCATGCCCAGAACCAAACCCGGTGGGTGCTCGGCTGGCTGCCTTCTTTTCTTACTGTTGGCCCCTCCGTCCTCCCTCGCTAGACCTCCCTTCCTCCGCTTCTCTGTCCCAGCCTCAACCATTTCCCTCTTGGGGCCTTTGATAAACAGATCTTTCCCTCTGGGCCCCTAGTCCAACTGTCCTCACTTGTAAGCCACATCAGCTGTGTTTGTGGACTCACCCCATTCCCAGGGCCCCCTCAGCTTCCCCTCCTCAGTTGTCTCTCCCCACTCCCACCCCAGGTTTCAGATGCTGGAGGCCTTATTTTTAACTCCCTCCTCTCCCACCAGATGAATTCCCCACATCTTCACACTATTGAAAAATTCTTTTCATCACAATTCGAAATTCTTTGTCATCAAATACCTTTACAAATGCGTGTGTGAATTTTCTCTTCCACTAATTCACTTGTTGATAAACCAGTGATGTTAAAAAAAATCTGATTGCTACTTAATATCTTTACTATCTGATAGCTCTATTCTCTCTCCTTACCCTTCTTTCAATGAAGATTCCTGGATTTTCTTTGTTGTTGTTCAGTCACTCAGTCTTGTCTGACTCTTTGTGACCCCATGGACTGCAGCACGCCACGCTTGCCTCTCCTTCACCATCTCCTGGAACTTGCTCAAACTCATGTCCATTGAGTCAGTGATGCCATTCAACCATCTCATCCTCTGTCATCCCCATCTCCTCCTGGCTTCAGTTTTTCCCAGCATCGGGGTCTTTTCTAATGAGTCAGCTCTTCGCATCAGGTGGCCAAAGTATTGGAAATTCTTAGATTTAAATTTTTTTCTAGAGTACATTCAAAAGCAGCATGTCTGAGGACTTCCCTGGTGGTCCGGTAGTTAAGAATCCACCTTCCAATGCAGGGAACGTGGGTTCAACCTCTGGTCAAGGAGTTAAGATACCATATGCCACACTTGGTTATCCTCCCTGTAGGCTGACACTACTGATCCCTCCTGCTCTAGAGTCCGTGGGCTAATGCACCACAAGGAAGATTCCTTGTGCCACAACTAAGACCCGATGCAGCCAAAGAAATTAATGATATAGTTTTTAAAAGAGCAGTATGTTCGGATCCTCTCCCCAAAGCATATCTTTATGTATTGAATATCTGTATATAAAGATATAGATAGATATGCAAATATAGGCACAGATACAGGTATTGTGGAAGGAAGCAAGCATGTGAGAGAGTTCTAGACATTACCTAATTTAATATCCTATCTTCAGGCTGAATTAAATATCTTTCTAAACCTGTGACCCTCTCTTATAGTCTTTAACCATTTTTAAGTGTACAGTTCAGTGGCATTAAGTACATTTGCATTGTTATGCAGCCACCTCCACCATCCATCTCCAGAACATTTTCCTTTTCAACTTCCCAAGCTGAGACTCTACCCATTAAACAATAATCCCTTCTCCCCCTGCCCCTGGCAACTACCATTCTTCTTTTCTAGAAGCCTTTTGATAAGATTGCTCCCCTGCTGGTTTCCATCCAGCTGGACCCCAGGTTCCCTCTCCTTACAGAACTCCTTTGTCCAATAAATTATTGCTTCTCAACTGACGGCCCGTTGGAATCACCTGGGAAAAATATTTAGAGTTCCGACGACTTGGTGCCACCCCTGGAATTTCTGATTTCGTTCCTCTGGGGTGCAGCCCAGCCATTTGTTACCATTTAGTCCCTAAGTCATGTCCGACTCTTTGTAACCCCATGGACTGTAGCCCACCAGTCTCCTCTGTCCATGGGATTTCCCAAGCAAGAATACTGGAATGGGTTGCCATTTCCTTTTCCAGGGGTGCTTCCTGACCCAGGGATTGAATCTGAGTCTCCTACATTGGCAGGCAGATTCTTTACCACTGAGCCACAGGCATTGGAAAGTTTTTTAAAATTAATTAATTTTTTTATTTTGGCCATGATGTGTGGCATGCAGGATCTTAGTTCCCCAATCAGCGATGGAAGCTGTGTCCCTTGCAGTGGAAGCACCGCATCTTAGCCACTGGACCACCAGGGAACTCCTAGGCACTGGAGCTTTTAAGGCTTTCAAGGGGGTTGCATAGGTTCAGCAAGAGAGCTGAGAACCAGAGTTCTAAGAACTCTGAATATCCTCTCTGCCCAGCTCATCTTGGTTAGGCATGTGGGTGCTTGTCACCTGCCCACATGCCTAGGAGGACTCCAAGATAGCATGATCTCTAATCTGCAGACGCCAAACAGTGAATCAGGGTGTTCAGGGCAGCCTTGAGGGGCAGACCTGGGGATGGGCAGAAGAAGGAATGTCCACTGATCAGTCGGGGTGGGTGGGGTCAAACTGTTCCAGAGACTTGCAGCCTCCATCATGGGATGTGCCAGGGCTCATGAGGAAAGGCAGAAAGTGAGACCAGAAAGTATGCTGAGGGGCCTCCAGCCATCAGATTCTGAAAATTCTACCTGGCAAAGAACCATTGCCTCACATTCACAGCAACACAACCCCCTGCGGTTTGTGTGTGATGATGCTTCTGCCCATCTGGGCCAGGGTGGGGTGGGAGCTCCGGGCTGGGGGTTACATAGATCTCCTGCTACTGATATCTGTCTGTGAGCAGGTGTTGTGTATGAGTCTGCAGGGAGTTTCAGGATCAAATGCTCTCCTTGCTTCCTTTTTTAGTGCCTTATTGATTATCTCCTGCCCTCTTTTTTTCTGGCTTTCCTGGAGCAGAGGGAGGGGGAGGAGGCCATGTGGAGGCTGGGTAGGGAGGTTTATTTGGGCCAGGTGGGCTTCTCCTGTGCAGAGATGAAGAGTCTGTGCTTCTTGTACTCTCCACTGCTCCTCCCCAACCACGGCAGAAGAGGAGAGGCACCTTCCCCATCACCTGTCTGCACACATGCCTCCTCCTCTGTTGATGAAGGATGTCCTGTCTCACTAGAAGCACCATTTGTTGATCCAACAGATGTTTGCTGGGTGCCTTCGTCTTCTAGGGCCGCCATAACAAAGTACCATGAACTGGGTGGCTAGACTGTAATGTCTTATAGCTCTGGAGGCTAGTGGTGGTCTGCAATCAAGGTGTGGGCAGGCCAGGCTCCCTCTGAAATCTGTAGGATTAGAAACCTTTCTTGACTCTTCTTAGGTTCTGGCGGTCCATAGAGTCTTAAAGAGTTGGAAACTTAGCTCGCATGGCTTGTAGGTATGTCTGTCCAATTCTCCATCTTCCCTCTGTGTGCCTGTCTTAGTGTCCAAGTGCACCCTTTTATAAGTCTTGTTGAATGAGAACCCACTCTGATAACCTCATTTTAGTTTGATTACCTTTGTAAAGACCCTATTTCCGGACTTCCCTGGTGGCTCAGTGGTAAAGAATCTGCCTGCCAATGCAGGAAACACTGATTTGATCCCTGATCTGGAAAGATCCCACATGCCACGGAGCAACTAAGCCCGTGCACCACAACTACTGAGCCTGTGCTCCAGACCCCAGGAGACGCAACCACTGAAGCTTGCGCACCTAGAGCCCATGCTCCCCGACAAGAGAAGCCACTGCAGTGAGAAGCCCATGCACCGCAAGTGGAGAGTGGTGCCTGCTCACTGCAGCTAGAGAAAAGCCCGTGCAGCAGTGAAGACCTACCACAGCCAAGAAAAAAAGCCCTATTTCCAAATAAGGTTACATTTTGAGATATTAGGGGTTAGGACTTCAGCATCTCTCTCTCTCTTGTAAGATTTACTTCCTTTTACTTTATTTTTTAATATTTACTTATTTTGGCTATTGTGGTACATGTGATCTTCATTATGTCATGCAAAATCTTCTTCGGTCTCCAGCATGGCCTTCGTTGCTCCTCAGCATGTGGGATCTTAGCTCCTGACCAGGGATCGAACTCGTGTCCCCTTGCATTGAAAGGCAGATTCTTAACCACTGGACCACCAAGGAAGTCCCTCAGCGTGTCTTTTTTTTGGCGGGACTCAAGTTAGTCCGTAATGGTGGGTTTCTATGCTGTGCTGGGCACCGTGCCAGGCATTGGGCATAGCACAGTGAGCTAGATGGACACAGCCCCTGCCCTCACGGCACTTACCTTCTCATGTGTTCTTTATTTTGACCTATAGCTTTTTTTCCCCTTTAAATATTCATTTACTTTTTGGCTACATCAAGTCTTATTTGCAGCACGTGGAATCTCTGTCACAGTGCGTGGGCTTCTCTAGGTGCAGTGTGTGGGTTTCACAGCTCTTGGGCTCTGTGGTTTGTGGCACACAGGGTTAGCTGCCCTGCAGCATGTGAGATCTTAGTTCCCCAGCCAGAGATTGAACCCGCATCCCCTGCCCTGGAAGATGGACTGTCAACCACTGGACCACGAGGGATGTCCCAACCTATAGCTTCTTATCTACTACTACCTCTTGTTGATGAACCACACTGGTGTGTTCAGAGCACTCTCATTCATATGAGTTTATTTGGGTGATATGATGAGGTTCCCATTTCACAGATGGGGAAACTGAGTTTTGGAGTGACTTGCTCAGGGTGATTAAGCAGTGGTAACCCAAGTAATAACAATATCCAGCATGCGCTAGATTCCAACCAGTTTGAGCATCACATGCTACACCACACAGCACTTGCTAGATTCCAACTAGTGCGAGCATCACACACTACGTCACACACTTGATCCCCTCGGGCATTTTTCAGGATGAGAAAACTGAAGTTTCCCAATGTCATGGGCTGGTAAGAGGTTGCACTAGGACTTGAACCCAGATGATCCATTTCCAGCATCCATGTCCTTAGCCACCACCACGTGGCTTACTACAGGAAGACACAGCCTTATGCCTTTTTCTCTACCCTCTGCTATCAGGTCAAACCTGATAACTCAATGTGCCCTCCACACCTAGCAGAGGGCAAATCACCTCTTTGCTCTTCTTTTTATTTTTTTTTTTTTGGCTGTGCTGGGTCTTCATTGCTGCATGGGCTTTTCTCTAGTTGCAGAGACTGGGGACTGCTCTCTAGTTGAGGTGTGCGGGCTTCTCATTGTGGTGGCTTCTCTTGCTGCAGAGCACCGGTTGTAGGGCAGAAGGCCTTCAGTAGTTGGGGCACGTGGGCTCAGTACTTGTGGCTCCCAGGCTCTGGAGCACAGACTGATTGTGGTGCATGGGCTTAGTTGCTTCAAGGCATGTGGGATCTTCCTGGACCAGGGATCTAACCTGTCTGTCCTGCACTGGCAGTCTGACTCTTCACCACTAAACCACCAGGGAAGCCCTGCTCTTTTTTTTCGCCAGGCCCACAGCATGCGGGATCTAGTTCCCAACTCTGCATTGGGAACGCAGTCTTAGCCACTGGACCACCGGGGAAGTACCTCTTCCCTGGTGGGAATTGAATGCCTCTAAATCTCCTCCCTTTCTTCTTCCTTTCTGTTCCTCTCACTCTGGATACAGTTGCTTTTTTAAATATTCAATTTATTATATCATATTTTAGACATAAAACAAACACCTCATCACCCAGTTAAAGAAATAGCAGTATTGCTGTTATTGTCGAAGCCCCAGCAGCAATCGTTCCCTAATTGCATTCCACACCCTAAAGGGAACCAGGGTCCTAGACTGATGACAGTCATTTCCACACATCTTTAGAAACATGACTTTGCTTTTGACTGGCAGTAAGAGATTTTTGAGCTTGATTCTTGACAAGGAAACATAGCAGGGGGTGGGGATCAAGGTGGCAGTGTAGCTCGAACTGACTCTCTTTTGAAAATACATTCCCATGAAATATTTCAGACACAGAAAGGCATATAGGATGATAGAATGAACTTCCTCCTTAGGAAATAAAACGTTACAAACAGTCCCCAGGGTTTTCCTCCCTGATGGCATCCTCCAAGATGAACCACCCACCTGCTTTTAGGGCTTATCATCTGGAGCTGAATCTTGCAGGGGGATTGGAGGTTTGCAGTCAGGTGGGGGTAGGAAAGGGCATCACTGTCAGAGAGAACAGCAGGGCAAAGGCTTAGAGGAAGGAGCTTGGGGAGGTAGACGAGCAGCCAGCCCCGCCCTCCTGGAGACCTCACTTCCATATTTCCCTGAGTGTGTGTATGTATGTGTGTTTGTTGCTCAGTCGTGTCCAATTCTTTGCTACCCTATGAACTGAAGCCTGCCTCTGTCTATGGAATTCTCCAGACAAGAATACTGGAGTGATATTTCCCTGTAGCACTGCCCTAATTACATGGACTCACAAAGAGATATTGGGCTTCCCTGGTGGCTTAATGGTAAAGAATCCACCAACCAATGCAAGGAGACACAGGAGACTTGAGTTCAATCCCTGGGTCAGAAGGATCCCCCGGAGGTAGGCATGGCAACCCACTTGAGTATTCTTGCCTGGAGAATCCCATGAACAGAGGAGCCTGGCAGACTACATTCCACGGGTTGCAGAGTTGAACATGACTAAGTACGCATGCACAATGAGGTGTTAGCTTCGTTCTGAGACCCTAAGGGTAGCGACCCTCTTAGTCATCTTTGTCACCCCAGCATCTAACACAGTGGCTGGCGCAAGTGGGGATTTTATTAAATGTATTTATCTAGTCCGTGCCACAGGTCTTTGAGATCTCAATTCCCTGACCAGGGATTGAACCCGGGCTGTAGCAGTTAAAGCCCAAAATCATAACGCTAACCCACCAGGGAACTTCCTATTGAATTTAAATTGGTAAATGGGGGACTTTCCTGGTGGTCCAGTGGCTTAGACTTTATGATCTTAAAGCAGGGGGCTTGAGTCTGATCACAGGTCAGGGACGTAGATTCCACATGCCGGAACTAAAGATACTTCACAGCCATATAAATAAACAGTATTAAAAAATATATATATATAAAACTTAAAAAAAAATTCTTAGAAACAAAGAAAAAAAATTGGCAAATGATTGAATTAGTAATGGTTAATGGATCGCAGTCTACCTTGGTGAAGGATGCTGGTGGCAAGAGGATAGTCTGAATGAGAGTCCTCGAGAATGGTCATTTTTTTCCCCCATCAAGTACAGCCTGGCTTCCCCCATCTTCATCCATGCCGCCAAGCAGACACCTTGCTGGCAGGCGTGTCAGTGGGCATGGGGTGGGGTGCACTTCTGCTGTGCAGACAGTTGTGTGATAATGTGATGGATGCCCAGACAGGCTTCTCCCAGCTCCAGCCACCGCCAGTGTCACTCACAACTCCTCAAAAACGGTTCACTGTGGAGGTGAGTGAATAATCAGCCTTCCACCAGAGTAGGTAGGACATATTTCTCTTCCTTAAAAACCACGCTGATGAAATTCTGTGAAACCACCCGCTGAAACTCTGCTGATGGCGGCAGAGGCAGCCCCTTGTTTGCACTCCTAGAAGCCCCTCTCAGGACTGGGCACGCTTCGGTGGGTTTGGAGTGGTGAGAAGTACTGTTCTCAGAGGCTGCACCCCACACAGAGCCTCACAAACAGATAAAACACATCTGCAATTAGTGGCGTCTCTTCACAGACAAAGAATTCATGTGCTGAAGGCTGTTTGTTTATTCTCTTGCACTCGTCAGCTATGTCCCACAATCCTGTTATCAAACCTTGCCTTAGAAAGCCCCCTTTTTCTGTTCCATGGAGAGAACACATGATCTAAAAGAAAAAAAAAAAAAGAATCGAGCAATCCTGTAGACACATCTTAAAAGGTTTTGGATAAACGGCAGGTTATTAAACGACGTTGGCAGTATGACTTGTAGAAATTTAGGCCACCAGATTCTCAATTTGTAGAGTTCCAATTGATGAAGTCATTTTGTTCCTTCTCTGTACCCGGTAATTCAGTAATTCTGTAATTCAACTCAGATCAGAGAGTGCTGAGTGAGGCTGGGGCCTCTGTTATTTCTGTTCCTTCCCAGCCTCCCCTGATTGGCAGGGGGTGGGCTGGGGT